>NC_091304.1:22147774-22202774 GCF_038502225.1 Cherax quadricarinatus
CAGAGGTGCAGCTCGCCTTATATACTGCCAGAGGTGCAGCTCGCCTTATATACTGCCAGAGGTGCAGCTCGCCTTATATACTGCCAGAGGTGCAGCTCGCCTTATATACTGCCAGAGGTGCAGCGAGCCTTATATACTGCCAGAGATGCAGCGAGCCTTATATACTGCCAGAGGTGCAGCTCGCCTTATATACTGCCAGAGGTGCAGCTCGCCTTATATACTGCCAGAGGTGCAGCGAGCCTTATATACTGCCAGAGGTGCAGCTCGCCTTATATACTGCCAGAGGTGCAGCTCGCCTTATATACTGCCAGAGGTGCAGCGAGCCTTATATACTGCCAGAGGTGCAGCGAGCCTTATATACTGCCAGAGGTGCAGCGAGCCTTATATACTGCCAGAGATGCAGCGAGCCTTATATACTGCCAGAGGTGCAGCGAGCCTTATATACTGCCAGAGGTGCAGCGAGCCTTATATACTGCCAGAGGTGCAGCTCGCCTTACATACTGCCAGAGGTGTAGCGAGCCTTATATACTGCCAGAGGTGTAGCGAGCCTTATATACTGCCAGAGGTGCAGCTCGCCTTATATACTGCCAGAGGTGCAGCTCGCCTTATATACTGCCAGAGGTGCAGCTCGCCTTATATACTGCCAGAGGTGCAGCGAGCCTTATATACTGCCAGAGGTGCAGCGAGCCTTATATACTGCCAGAGGTGCAGCGAGCCTTATATACTGCCAGAGATGCAGCGAGCCTTATATACTGCCAGAGGTGCAGCGAGCCTTATATACTGCCAGAGGTGCAGCGAGCCTTATATACTGCCAGAGGTGCAGCTCGCCTTACATACTGCCAGAGGTGTAGCGAGCCTTATATACTGCCAGAGGTGTAGCGAGCCTTATATACTGCCAGAGGTGTAGCGAGCCTTATATACTGCCAGAGGTGTAGCGAGCCTTATATACTGCCAGAGGTGTAGCGAGCCTTATATACTGCCAGAGGTGAAGCTCGCCTTATATACTGCCAGAGGAGGAGCTCGCCTTATATACTGCCAGAGGTGCAGCTCGCCTTATATACTGCCAGAGGTGCAGCTCGCCTTATATACTGCCAGAGGTGCAGCTCACCTTATATACTGCCAGAGGTGTAGCTCGCCTTATATACTATCAGAGGTGCAGCTCACCTTATATACTGCCAGAGGTGTACCTCACCTTATATACTGCCAGAGGTGCAGCTCGCCTTATATACTGCCAGAGGTGCAGCTCGCCTTATATACTGCCAGAGGTGCAGCTCGCCTTATATACTGCCAGAGGTGCAGCGAGCCTTATATACTGCCAGAGGTGTAGCGAGCCTTATATACTGCCAGAGGTGTAGCTCGCCTTATATACTGCCAGAGGTGTAGCTCGCCTTATATACTGCCAGAGGTGTAGCTCGCCTTATATACTGCCAGAGGTGTAGCGAGCCTTATATACTGCCAGAGGTGTAGTTCGCCTTATATACTGCCAGAGATGCAGCTCGCCTTATATACTGCCAGAGGTGTAGCTCGCCTTATATACAGCCAGAGGTGTAGCTCGCCTTATATGCTGCCAGAGATGCAACTCGCCTTATGTACTGCCAGAGGTGTAGCGAGCCTTATATACTGCCAGAGATGCAGCTCGCCTTATATACTGCCAGAGGTGTAGCGAGCCTTATATACTGCCAGAGGTGTAGCTCGCCTTATATACTGTCAGAGGTGCAGCGAGCCTTATATACTGCCAGAGGTGTAGCGAGCCTCATATACTGCCAGAGGTGTAGCGAGTCATGTATACTGTCAGAGATGCAGCTCGCCTTATATACTGCCAGAGATACAGCTCGCCTTATATACTGCCAGAGGTGCAGCTCGCCTTATATACTGCCAGAGGTGTAGCGAGCCTTATATACTGCCAGAGGTGTAGCGAGCCTTATATACTGCCAGAGGTGCGGCTCGCCTTATATACTGCCAGAGATGCAGCTCGCCTTATATACTGCCAGAGGTGCAGCTCGCCTTATATACTGCCAGAGGTGTAGCTCGCCTTATATACTGCCAGACGTGCAGCTCGCCTTATATACTGCCAGAGATGCAGCTTGCCTTATATACTGCCAGAGGTGTAGCTCGCCTTATATACTGCCAGAGGTGTAGCTCGCCTTATATACTGCCAGAGGTGTAGCGAGCCTCATATACTGCCAGAGGTGTAGCTCGCCTTATATACTGCCAGAGGTGCAGCGAACCTTATATACTGCCAGAGGTGTAGCGAGCCTTATATACTGCCAGAGGTGCAGCTCGCCTTATATACTGCCAGAAGTGTAGCTCGCCTTATATACTGCCAGAGGTGTAGCTCGCCTTATATACTGCCAGAGGTGTAGCGAGCCTTATATACTGCTAGAGGTGTAGCTCGCCTTATATACTGCCAGAGATGCAGCGAGCCTTATATAGTGGCAGAGGTGTAGCTCGCCTTATATACTGCCAGAGATGCAGCTCGCCTTATGTACTGCCAGAGGTGTAGCTCGCCTTATATACTGCCAGAGGTGTAGCTCGCCTTATATACTGCCAGAGGTGCAGCGAGCCTTATATACTGCCAGAGGTGTAGCGAGCCTTCTATACTGCCAGAGGTGCAGCTCGCCTTATATACTGCCAGAGGTGTAGCTCGCCTTATATACTGCCAGAGGTGTAGCTCGCCTTATATACTGCCAGAGGTGCAGCGAGCCTTATATACTGCCAGAGGTGTAGCGAGCCTTATATACTGCCAGAGGTGCAGCTCGCCTTATATACTGCCAGAGGTGTAGCGAGCCTTATATACTGCCAGAGGTGTAGCTCGCCTTATATACTGCCAGAGGTGTAGCTCGCCTTATATACTGCCAGAGGTGTAGCGAGCCTTATATACTGCCAGAGGTGTAGCTCGCCTTATATACTGCCAGAGATGCAGCTCGCCTTATATACTGCCAGAGATGCAGCTCGCCTTATATACTGCCAGAGATACAGCTCGCCTTATATACTGCCAGAGGTGCAGCTCGCCTTATATACTGCCAGAGATGCAGCTCGCCTTATATACTGCCAGAGATACAGCTCGCCTTATATACTGCCAGAGGCGCAGCTCGCCTTATATACTGCCAGAGGTGCAGCTCGCCTTATATACTGCCAGAGGTGCAGCTCGCCTTATATACTGCCAGAGGTGCAGCTCGCCTTACATACTGCCAGAGGTGCAGCGAGCCATGTATACTGCCAGAGGTGCAGCTCACCTTATATACTGCCAGAGGTGCAGCTCACCTTATATACTGCCAGAGGTGCAGCGAGCCTTATATACTGCCAGAGGTGCAGCTCGCCTTATATACTGCCAGAGGTGCAGCGAGCCATGTATACTGCCAGAGGTGCAGCTCACCTTATATACTGCCAGAGGTGCAGCGAGCCTTATATACTGCCAGAGGTGCAGCTCACCTTTTATACTGCCAGAGATGCAGCTCACGTTTTATACTGCCAGAGGTGCAGCTCACCTTATATACTGCCAGAGGTGCAGCTCACCTTATATACTGCCAGAGATGCAGCTCGCCTTATATACTGCCAGAGATACAGCTCGCCTTATATACTGCCAGAGGTGCAGCTCGCCTTATATACTGCCAGAGGTGCAGCTCGCCTTATATACTGCCAGAGGTGCAGCTCGCCTTACATACTGCCAGAGGTGCAGCGAGCCATGTATACTGCCAGAGGTGCAGCTCACCTTATATACTGCCAGAGGTGCAGCTCACCTTATATACTGCCAGAGGTGCAGCGAGCCTTATATACTGCCAGAGGTGCAGCTCACCTTATATACTGCCAGAGGTGCAGCGAGCCATGTATACTGCCAGAGGTGCAGCTCACCTTATATACTGCCAGAGGTGCAGCGAGCCTTATATACTGCCAGAGGTGCAGCTCACCTTATATACTGCCAGAGGTGCAGCTCACCTTATATACTGCCAGAGGTGCAGCTCTCCTTATATACTGCCAGAGGTGCAGCTCATCTTATATGCTGCCAGAGGTGTAGCTCGCCTTATATACTGCCAGAGATGCAGCTCACCTTTTATACTGCCAGAGGTGCAGCTCACCTTATATACTGCCAGAGGTGCAGCTCACCTTATATACTGCCAGAGGTGCAGCTCACTTTATATACTGCCAGAGGTGCAGCTCTCCTTATATACTGCCAGAGGTGCAGCTCACCTTATATGCTGCCAGAGGTGTAGCTCACCTTATATACTGCCAGAGGTGCAGCTCACCTTATATACTGCCAGAGGTGCAGCTCACCTTATATACTGCCAGAGGTGCAGCGAGCCTTATATACTGCCAGAGGTGCAGCTCGCCTTATATACTGCCAGAGGTGCAGCGAGCCATGTATACTGCCAGAGGTGCAGCTCACCTTATATACTGCCAGAGGTGCAGCGAGCCTTATATACTGCCAGAGGTGCAGCTCACCTTTTATACTGCCAGAGATGCAGCTCACCTTTTATACTGCCAGAGGTGCAGCTCACCTTATATACTGCCAGAGGTGTAGCTCGCCTTATATACTACCAGAGGTGCAGCTCACCTTATATACTGCCAGAGGTGCAGCTCGCCTTATATACTGCCAGAGGTGCAGCTCGCCTTATATACTGCCAGAGGTGCAGCTCGCCTTATATACTGCCAGAGGTGCAGCTCGCCTTATATACTGCCAGAGGTGCAGCTCGCCTTATATACTGCCAGAGGTGCAGCGAGCCTTATATACTGCCAGAGGTGTAGCTCGCCTTATATACTGCCAGAGGTGTAGCTCGCCTTATATACTGCCAGAGATGCAGCTCGTCTTATATACTGCCGGAGGTGTAGCTCGCCTTATATACTGCCAGAGGTGTAGCGAGCCTCATATACTGCCAGAGGTGTAGCTCGCCTTATATACTGCCAGAGGTGCAGCGAACCTTATATACTGCCAGAGGTGTAGCGAGCCTTATATACTGCCAGAGGTGCAGCTCGCCTTATATACTGCCAGAAGTGTAGCTCGCCTTATATACTGCCAGAGGTGTAGCTCGCCTTATATACTGCCAGAGGTGTAGCGAGCCTTATATACTGCTAGAGGTGTAGCTCGCCTTATATACTGCCAGAGGTGTAGCTCGCCTTATATACTGCCAGAGATGCAGCGAGCCTTATACACTGCCAGAGGTGTAGCTCGCCTTATATACTGCCAGAGATGCAGCGAGCCTTATATAGTGGCAGAGGTGTAGCTCGCCTTATATACTGCCAGAGATGCAGCTCGCCTTATGTACTGCCAGAGGTGTAGCTCGCCTTATATACTGCCAGAGGTGTAGCTCGCCTTATATACTGCCAGAGGTGTAGCGAGCCTTATATACTGCCAGAGGTGTAGCTCGCCTTATATACTGCCAGAGATGCAGCTCGCCTTATATACTGCCAGAGGTGTAGCTCGCCTTATATACAGCCAGAGGTGTAGCTCGCCTTATATACTGCCAGAGATGCAACTCGCCTTATGTACTGCCAGAGGTGTAGCTCGCCTTATATACTGCCAGAGATGCAGCTCGCCTTATATACTGCCAGAGGTGTAGCGAGCCTTATATACTGCCAGAGGTGTAGCTCGCCTTATATACTGCCAGAGGTGTAGCTCGCCTTATGTACTGTCAGAGGTGCAGCGAGCCTTATATACTGCCAGAGGTGTAGCGAGCCTCATATACTGCCAGAGGTGTAGCGAGTCATGTATACTGTCAGAGATGCAGCTCGCCTTATATACTGCCAGAGATACAGCTCGCCTTATATACTGCCAGAGGTGCAGCTCGCCTTATATACTGCCAGAGATACAGCTCGCCTTATATACTGCCAGAGGTGCAGCTCGCCTTATATACTGCCAGAGGTGCAGCTCGCCTTATATACTGCCAGAGGTGCAGCTCGCCTTACATACTGCCAGAGGTGCAGCGAGCCATGTATACTGCCAGAGGTGCAGCTCACCTTATATACTGCCAGAGGTGCAGCTCACCTTATATACTGCCAGAGGTGCACTGCGAGCCTTATATACTGCCAGAGGTGCACTGCAGAGGTGCAGCGCCTTATATACTGCCAGAGGTGCAGCTACTGCCTGCAGCTCATATACTGCCAGAGGTGCAGCTTATATACTGCTCAGCCTTATATACTGCCAGAGGTGTAGCTCGCCTTATATAGCAGAGATGAGCTCGCCTTATATACTGCCAGAGGTGTAGCGAGCCTTATATACTGCCAGAGGTGTAGCTCGCCTTATATACTGCCAGAGGTGTAGCTCGCCTTATATACTGCCTGCTCCTTATATAGAGGTGTAGCTCGCCTTATATACTGCCAGAGGTGTAGCGAGCCTTATATACTGCTAGAGGTGTAGCTCGCCTTATATACTGCCAGAGATGCAGCTCGCCTTATATACTGCCAGAGGTGTAGCTCGCCTTATATACTGCCGGAGGTGTAGCGAGTAGCTCGCCTTATATACTGCCAGAGGTGTAGCCTTATATACAGCCAGAGGTGTAGCTCGCCTTATATGCTGCCAGAGATGCAACTCGCCTTATGTACTGCCAGAGAGCCTTCTATACTGCCAGAGGTGCAGCTCGTGTAGCTCGGAGCCTTATATACTACCAGAGGTGCAGCTCACCTTATATACTGCCAGAGGTGTAGCGAGCCTTATATACTGCCAGAGGTGTAGCTCGCCTTATATACTGCCAGAGGTGTAGCTCGCCTTATGTACTGTCAGAGGTGCAGCGAGCCTTATATACTGCCAGAGGTGTAGCGAGCCTCATATAGTGCCAGAGGTGTAGCGAGTCATGTATACTGTCAGAGATGCAGCTCGCCTTATATACTGCCAGAGATACAGCTCGCCTTATATACTGCCAGAGGTGCAGCTCGCCTTATATACTGCCAGAGATACAGCTCGCCTTATATACTGCCAGAGGTGCAGCTCGCCTTATATACTGCCAGAGGTGCAGCTCGCCTTATATACTGCCAGAGGTGCAGCTCGCCTTACATACTGCCAGAGGTGCAGCGAGCCATGTATACTGCCAGAGGTGCAGCTCACCTTATATACTGCCAGAGGTGCAGCTCACCTTATATACTGCCAGAGGTGCAGCGAGCCTTATATACTGCCAGAGGTGCAGCTCGCCTTATATACTGCCAGAGGTGCAGCGAGCCATGTATACTGCCAGAGGTGCAGCTCACCTTATATACTGCCAGAGGTGCAGCGAGCCTTATATACTGCCAGAGGTGCAGCTCACCTTTTATACTGCCAGAGATGCAGCTCACCTTTTATACTGCCAGAGGTGCAGCTCACCTTATATACTGCCAGAGGTGCAGCTCTCCTTATATACTGCCAGAGGTGCAGCTCACCTTATATACTGCCAGAGGTGCAGCTCTCCTTATATACTGCCAGAGGTGCAGCTCGCCTTATATACTGCCAGAGGTGCAGCTCGCCTTATATACTGCCAGAGGTGCAGCTCGCCTTACATACTGCCAGAGGTGCAGCGAGCCATGTATACTGCCAGAGGTGCAGCTCACCTTATATACTGCCAGAGGTGCAGCTCACCTTATATACTGCCAGAGGTGCAGCGAGCCTTATATACTGCCAGAGGTGCAGCTCGCCTTATATACTGCCAGAGGTGCAGCGAGCCATGTATACTGCCAGAGGTGCAGCTCACCTTATATACTGCCAGAGGTGCAGCGAGCCTTATATACTGCCAGAGGTGCAGCTCACCTTATATACTGCCAGAGGTGCAGCTCACCTTATATACTGCCAGAGGTGCAGCTCTCCTTATATACTGCCAGAGGTGCAGCTCACCTTATATGCTGCCAGAGGTGTAGCTCGCCTTATATACTGCCAGAGATGCAGCTCACCTTTTATACTGCCAGAGGTGCAGCTCACCTTATATACTGCCAGAGGTGCAGCTCACCTTATATACTGCCAGAGGTGCAGCTCACCTTATATACTGCCAGAGGTGCAGCTCTCCTTATATACTGCCAGAGGTGCAGCTCACCTTATATGCTGCCAGAGGTGTAGCTCGCCTTATATACTGCCAGAGATGCAGCTCACCTTTTATACTGCCAGAGGTGCAGCTCACCTTATATACTGCCAGATGTGCAGCTCACCTTATATACTGCCAGAGGTGCAGCTCACCTTACATACTGCCAGAGGTGCAGCTCACCTTATATACTGCCAGAGGTGCAGCTCGCCTTATATACTGCCAGAGGTGCAGCTCACCTTATATACTGCCAGAGGTGCAGCTCACCTTATATACTGCCAGAGGTGCAGCTCACCTTATATACTGCCAGAGGTGCAGCTCGCCTTATATACTGCCAGAGGTGCAGCTCACCTTATATACTGCCAGAGGTGTAGCTCGCCTTATATACTGCCAGAGGTGCAGCTCACCTTTTATACTGCCAGAGGTGCAGCTCACCTTATATACTGCCAGAGGTGCAGCTCACCTTATATACTGCCAGAGGTGCAGCTCACCTTATATACTGCCAGAGGTGCAGCTCGCCTTATATACTGCCAGAGGTGCAGCTCGCCTTATATACTGCCAGAGGTGCAGCTCACCTTATATACTGCCAGAGGTGAGGCTCGCTTTATATACTGCCAGAGGTGCAGCTCGCCTTATATACTGCCAGAGGTGCAGCTCGCCTTATATACTGCCAGAGGTGTAGCTCGCCTTATATACTGCCATAGGTGCAGCTCACCTTATATATTGCCAGAGGTGTAGCTCGCCTTATATACTGCCAGAGATGCAGCTCGCCTTATATACTGCCAGAGGTGCAGCGAGCCTTATATACTGCCAGAGGTGTAGCTCGCCTTATATACTGCCAGAGGTGCAGCTCGCCTTATATACTGCCAGAGGTGTAGCTCACCTTATATACTGCCAGAGATGCAGCTCACCTTATATACTGCCAGAGGTGCAGCGAGCCTTATATACTGCCAGAGGTGCAGCTCGCCTTATATACTGCCAGAGGTGCAGGTCACCTTATATACTGCCAGAGGTGCAGCTCACCTTATATACTGCCAGAGGTGCAGCTCACCTTATATACTGCCAGAGGTGCAGCTCACCTTATATACTGCCAGAGGTGCAGCTCACCTTATATACTGCCAGAGGTGCAGTTTGCCTTATATACTGCCAGAGGTGCAGCTCACCTTATATACTGCCAGAGGTGCAGCTCACCTTATATACTGCCAGAGGTGCAGCTCGCCTTATATACTGCCAGAGGTGCAGCTCACCTTGTATACTGCCAGAGGTGCAGCTCACCTTATATACTGCCAGAGGTGCAGCGAGCCTTATATGCTGCCAGAGGTGCAGCTCACCTTATATACTGCCAGAGGTGCAGCTCACCTTATATACTGCCAGAGATGCAGCTCGCCTTATATACTGCCAGAGGTGTAGCTCACCTTATATACTGCCATAGATGCAGCTCACCTTATATACTGCCAGAGGTGCAGCTCGCCTTATATACTGCCAGAGGTGCAGCTCGCCTTATATACTGCCAGAGGTGTAGCTCACCTTATATACTGCCAGAGGTGCAGCTCACCTTATATACTGCCAGAGGTGCAGCTCACCTTATATACTGCCAGAGGTGCAGCTCACCTTATATACTGCCAGAGGTGCAGCTCACCTTATATACTGCCAGAGGTGCAGCTCACCTTATATACTGGCAGAGGTGCAGCTCACCTTATATACTGCCAGAGGTGCAGCTCACCTTATATACTGCCAGAGGTGCAGCTCACCTTATATACTGCCAGAGGTGCAGCTCACCTTATATACTGCCAGAGGTGCAGCTCACCTTATATACTGGCAGAGGTGCAGCGCGGAAAATGGAGATAAGTTGACAGGAGTCTGGGCCAACTATCAGAAGTAAGAACATAAGACTCGAGGACAACTGAAATAAGAATACTGGCGTAAGGCAGGTTCTATTTTCATTCTTCAGTCTCACATTCTTACAGACTTTTTTTCAAGGTTTGTGGACTGATCACATCGTCTTCACATCTCAATGGCTTCTGTTGCCTCTATATTTGATCACTTCTGTATTCGACTAAAGAAGCCTGTTGAGGGAGCGAGAAAATTCGGAAATAGAGATAACTAACTATTCCATATATGTATTACTCGTCTAATTGTCGGTATTGTATACCATTATCGTAATAGTTATAACAGTTAAATTTGAAGTACTTTCATGAATTTCAATTTTAGTGTCGTAACACATTGTGTTTCGTCGTCCGTGAGTTATGAATTTGATGAAGGTAAGTTAGAGAAATTTAAATATGAGTTGTAAATGTGTGAATACCCTGATGGGTGGAGAGATTGAACATGGCCCAGTAGGCCTACTTTGGTGCTCCAGTTTCATGTGTTGCTAGAGTTATTCCAGAATTTCCTTTCTGGAGTTGTAGCACATCGTATCACTGAGCAGTATTGTAGCTCAGACTAACTCATCTCTCCACGCGCTCATCAGAAACAGTCACCCACAGACTGGTCAAGACGAGACCTTGACGTTGCCAGACATTGAATCTGATATACCAGGCGTATGAGATATTACGCTAAGATAACGTTAACACTAAGTTGACATTAACACTAGAACAGCGTTAAAATAGTAAGGTGAATTCTGGTTAATATAGGAGAATTAAGTCTCACAGATGTGAATTCAAAGTTAAACAGTATATTCAATCTCACACTGATTGGCAGTGTTATGTATAATCAGAAAACAGGAATCAGCATCACATACAACAATAAGATTATACATTCAGTGTCAAATATTTGATAACATATAATGCGCTTTTATATGACAAACACTTATAAAGTCGTTCCTTCTTCTGATATTTGCAAAGTCGTTCCCCCTGATGATATTTACAAAGTCGTTCCTCCTGATGATATTTACAAAGTCGTTCCTCCTGATGATATTTACAAAGTCGTTCCTCCTGATGATATTTACAAAGTCGTTCCTCCTGATGATATTTACAAAGTCGTTCCTCCTGATGATATTTACAAAGTCGTTCCTCTTGATGATATTTACAAAGTCGTTCCTCTTGATGATATTTACAAAGTCGTTCGTTCCTCCTGATGATATTTACAAAGTCGTTCCTCCTGATGATATTTACAAAGTCGTTCCTCCTGATGATATTTACAAAGTCGTTCCTCCTGATGATATTTACAAAGTCGTTCCTCCTGATGATATTTACAAAGTCGTTCCTCCTGATGATATTTACAAAGTCGTTCCTCCTGATGATATTTACAAAGTCGTTCCTCCTGATGATATTTACAAAGTCGTTCCTCTTGATGATATTTACAAAGTCGTTCCTCCTGATGATATTTACAAAGTCGTTCGTTCCTCCTGATGATATTTACAAAGTCGTTCCTCCTGATGATATTTACAAAGTCGTTCCTCCTGATGATATTTACAAAGTCGTTCCTCCTGATGATATTTACAAAGTCGTTCCTCCTTATGATATTTACAAAGTCGTTCCTCTTGATGATATTTACAAAGTCGTTCCTCTTGATGATATTTACAAAGTCGTTCGTTCCTCCTGATGATATTTACAAAGTCGTTCCTCCTGATGATATTTACAAAGTCGTTCCTCCTGATGATATTTACAAAGTCGTTCCTCCTGATGATATTTACAAAGTCGTTCCTCCTGATGATATTTACAAAGTCGTTCCTCCTGATGATATTTACAAAGTCGTTCCTCCTGATGATATTTACAAAGTCGTTCCTCCTGATGATATTTACAAAGTCGTTCCTCTTGATGATATTTACAAAGTCGTTCCTCCTGATGATATTTACAAAGTCGTCGTTCCTCCTGATGATATTTACAAAGTCGTTCCTCCTGATGATATTTACAAAGTCGTTCCTCCTGATGATATTTACAAAGTCGTTCCTCCTGATGATATTTACAAAGTCGTTCCTCCTGATGATATTTACAAAGTCGTTCCTCCTGATGATATTTACAAAGTCGTTCCTCTTGATGATATTTACAAAGTCGTTCCTCCTGATGATATTTACAAAGTCGTTCCTCCTGATGATATTTACAAAGTCGTTCCTCCTGATGATATTTACAAAGTCGTTCCTCCTGATGATATTTACAAAGTCGTTCCCTCCTGATGATATTTACAAAGTCGTCCTACTGATGTTATTTACAAAGTCGTCCCTCCTGATGATATTTACAAAGTCGTTCCTCCTGATGATATTTACAAAGTCGTTCCTCCTGATGATATTTACAAAGTCGTTCCTCCTGATGATATTTACAAAGTCGTTCCTCCTGATGATATTTACAAAGTCGTTCCTCTTGATGATATTTACAAAGTCGTTCCTCCTGATGATATTTACAAAGTCGTTCCTCCTGATGATATTTACAAAGTCGTTCCTCCTGATGATATTTACAAAGTCGTTCCTCCTGATGATATTTACAAAGTCGTTCCTCCTGATGATATTTACAAAGTCGTTCCTCCTGATGATATTTACAAAGTCGTTCCTCCTGATGATATTTACAAAGTCGTTCCTCTGATGATATTTACAAAGTCGTTCCTCCTGATGATATTTACAAAGTCGATATTTCCTCCTGATGATATTTACAAAGTCGTTCCCCCTGATGATATTTACTTGATGATATTTAAAGTCGTTCCTCTGATGATATTTACAAAGTCGTTCCCTCCTGATGATATTTACAAAGTCGTTCCTCCTGATGATATTTACAAAGTCGTTCCTCCTGATGATATTTACAAAGTCGTTCCTCCTGATGATATTTACAAAGTCGTTCCTCCTGATGATATTTACAAAGTCGTTCCTCCTGATGATATTTACAAAGTAGTTCCTCCTGATGATATTTACAAAGTCGTTCCTCCTGATGATATTTACAAAGTCGTTCCTCCTGATGATATTTACAAAGTCGTTCCTCCTGATGATATTTACAAAGTTCCTCCTGATGATATTTACAAAGTCGTTCCTCCTGATGATATTTACAAAGTCGTTCCTCCTGATGATATTTACAAAGTAGTTCCTCCTGATGATATTTACAAAGTCGTTCCTCCTGATGATATTTACAAAGTCGTTCCTCCTGATGATATTTACAAAGTCGTTCCTCCTGATGATATTTACAAAGTAGTTCCTCCTGATGATATTTACAAAGTAGTTCCTCCTGATGATATTTACAAAGTCGTTCCTCCTGATATTTACAAATGATATTTACAAAGTCGTTCCTCCTGATGATATTTACAAAGTCGTTCCTCCTGATGATATTTACAAAGTCGTTCCTCCTGATGATATTTACAAAGTCGTTCCTCCTGATGATATTTACAAAGTCGTTCCTCCTGATGATATTTACAAAGTCGTCCCTCCTGATGATATTTACAAAGTCGTTCCTCCTGATGATATTTACAAAGTCGTTCCTCCTGATGATATTTACAAAGTCGTTCCTCCTGATGATATTTACAAAGTCGTTCCTCCTGATGATATTTACAAAGTCGTTCCTCCTGATGATATTTACAAAGTCGTTCCTCCTGATGATGATATTTACAAAGTCGTTCCTCCTGATGATATTTACAAAGTCGTTCCTCCTGATGATATTTACAAAGTCGTTCCTCCTGATGATATTTACAAAGTCGTTCCTCCTGATGATATTTACAAAGTCGTTCCTCCTGATGATATTTACAAAGTAGTTCCTCCTGATGATATTTACAAAGTCGTTCCTCCTGATGATATTTACAAAGTCGTTCCTCCTGATGATATTTACAAAGTCGTTCCTCCTGATGATATTTACAAAGTCGTTCCTCCTGATGATATTTACAAAGTCGTTCCTCCTGATGATATTTACAAAGTCGTTCCTCCTGATGATATTTACAAAGTCGTTCCTCCTGATGATATTTACAAAGTCGTTCCTCCTGATGATATTTACAAAGTCGTTCCTCCTGATGATATTTACAAAGTCGTTCCTCCTGATGATATTTACAAAGTCGTTCCTCCTGATGATATTTACAAAGTCGTTCCTCCTGATGATATTTACAAAGTCGTTCCTCCTGATGATATTTACAAAGTCGTTCCTCCTGATGATATTTACAAAGTCGTTCCTCCTGATGATATTTACAAAGTCGTTCCTCCTGATGATATTTACAAAGTCGTTCCTCCTGATGATATTTACAAAGTCGTTCCTCCTGATGATATTTACAAAGTCGTTCCTCCTGATGATATTTACAAAGTCGTTCCTCCTGATGATATTTACAAAGTCGTTCCTCCTGATGATATTTACAAAGTCGTTCCTCCTGATGATATTTACAAAGTCGTTCCTCCTGATGATATTTACAAAGTCGTTCCTCCTGATGATATTTACAAAGTCGTTCCTCCTGATGATATTTACAAAGTCGTTCCTCCTGATGATATTTACAAAGTCGTTCCTCCTGATGATATTTACAAAGTCGTTCCCCCTGATGATATTTACAAAGTCGTTCCTCCTGATGATATTTACAAAGTCGTTCCTCCTGATGATATTTACAAAGTCGTTCCTCCTGATGATATTTACAAAGTCGTTCCTCCTGATGATATTTACAAAGTCGTTCCTCCTGATGATATTTACAAAGTCGTTCCTCCTGATGATATTTACAAAGTCGTTCCTCCTGATGATATTTACAAAGTCGTTCCTCCTGATGATATTTACAAAGTCGTTCCTCCTGATGATATTTACAAAGTCGTTCCCCCTGATGATATTTACAAAGTCGTTCCCCCTGATGATATTTACAAAGTCGTTCCTCTTGATATTTACAAAGTCGTTCCTCCTGATGATATTTACAAAGTCGTTCCTCCTGATGATATTTACAAAGTCGTTCCTCCTGATGATATTTACAAAGTCGTTCCTCCTGATGATATTTACAAAGTCGTTCCTCCTGATGATATTTACAAAGTCGTTCCTCCTGATGATATTTACAAAGTCGTTCCTCCTGATGATATTTACAAAGTCGTTCCTCCTGATGATATTTACAAAGTCGTTCCTCCTGATGATATTTACAAAGTCGTTCCTCCTGATGATATTTACAAAGTCGTTCCTCCTGATGATATTTACAAAGTCGTTCCTCCTGATGATATTTACAAAGTCGTTCCTCCTGATGATATTTACAAAGTCGTTCCTCCTGATGATATTTACAAAGTCGTTCCTCCTGATGATATTTACAAAGTCGTTCCTCCTGATGATATTTACAAAGTCGTTCCTCCTGATGATATTTACAAAGTCGTTCCTCCTGATGATATTTACGAAGTCGTTCCTCCTGATGATATTTACAAAGTCGTTCCTCCTGATGATATTTACAAAGTCGTTCCTCCTGATGATATTTACAAAGTCGTTCCTCCTGATGATATTTACAAAGTCGTTCCTCCTGATGATATTTACAAAGTCGTTCCTCCTGATGATATTTACAAAGTCGTGTCTCTAAAACTTACTAAAGAGGCAACAACTTCAGATATCACGCGACAAAAACCCAGGAACTTCATTCTCTCGATTGACAAGAAATATTGGATGTATTGTTCATTTTAAATTCACGTGCGTCTGCAGATGTGTGGTGAGATGAAGCGAGGTGAAGGAGAGGTGAGGGAGAGGTGAGGGGGAGGTGAGGGTGGGGTGAGGGAGAGGTGAGGGAGGAGTGAGGGAGAGGTGAGGGAGGAGTGAGGGAGAGGTGAGGGAGAGGTGAGGGAGGAGTGAGGGAGAGGTGAGGGAGGAGTGAGGGAGAGGTGAGGGAGGAGTGAGGGAGAGGTGAGGGAGGAGTGAGGGAGAGGTGAGGGAGAGGTGAGGGAGGAGTGAGGGAGAGGTGAGGGAGGAGTGAGGGAGAGGTGAGGGAGAGTTGAGGAAGAGGTGAAAGAGAGGTGAGGGAGAGGTGAGGGAGAGGTGAGGGAGAGGTGAAGGAGAGGTGAGGGAGAGGTGAGGGAGAGGTGAGGGAGAGGTGAGGGAGAGGTGAGGGAGAGGTGAGGGAGAGGTGAGGGAGAGGTGAGGGAGAGGTGAGGGAGAGGTGAAAGAGAGGTGAGGGAGAGGTGAGGGAGAGGTGAGGGAGAGGTGAGGGAGAGGTGAGGGAGAGGTGAGGGAGAGGTGAGGGAGAGGTGAGGGAGAGGTGAGGGAGAGGTGAGAGAGAGGTGAGGGAGAGGTGAGGGAGAGGTGAGGGAGAGGTGAGGGAGAGGTGAGGGAGAGGTGAGGAAGAGGTGAGAGAGAGGTATGAGAAAGGTGAGGGAGAAGTGAGCGAGGAGTGAGGGAGAGGTGAGGGAGAGGTGAGGGAGAGGTGAGGGAGAGGTGAGGGAGAGGTGAGGGAGAGGTGAGGTAGAGGTGAGGCAGAGGTGAGGGAGAGGTGAGGGAGAGGTGAGGGAGAGGTGAGGGAGAGGTGAGGGAGAGGTGAGGGAGAGGTGAGAGAGAGGTGAGGGAGAGGTGAGGGAGAGGTGAGGGAGAGGTGAGGGAGAGGTGAGGGAGAGGTGCGGAAGAGGTTAGAGAGAGGTGAGGGAGAGGTGATATAACGTTAGGGGAAGGTCGGGTTAATGAGTTAGGTGCGGTCAGCTTAATGAGTTAGGTGAGGTAAGGTTAATGAGTTAGGTGCGGTCAGGTTAATGAGTTAGGTGCGGTCAGGTTAATGAGTTAGGTGAGGTTAGGTTAATGAGTTAGGTGCGGTCAGGTTAATGAGTTAGGTGAGGTTAGGTTAATGAGTTAGGTGAGGTCAGGTTAATGAGTTAGGTGAGGTCAGGTTAATGAGTTAGGTGAGGTTAGGTTAATGAGTTAGGTGAGGTTAGGTTAATGAGTTAGGTGAGGTTAGGTTAATGAGTTAGGTGAGGTTAGGTTAATGAGTTAGGTGAGGTGAGGTACGGTAGGTTAATGAGTTAGTTCAGGTGAGAGGTCAGGTTAATGAGTTAGGTGAGGTCAGGTTAATGAGTTAGGTGAGGTTAGGTTAATGAGTTAGGTGAGGTCAGGTTAATGAGTTAGGTGAGGTTAGGTTAATGAGTTAGGTGAGGTTAGGTTAGTGTTCTCTGAAACGCTGAAATAAAAACATTAAACACTGAGAGATGGGCAACTAACCTTCCTTATTTCCCGAGCAGTTCTCATAGCAACAAGAAGCAAGGGGAAAGGAAACAATAAAACGAAAAAGATGGGAGGAGAAGATTGAATAACATGTAAGAGAGACGAGACAAGACATAGCTCCCGAGAACACAGTATTGACCTCTCTCTGATAGGACCCAGAAGTAAGGTACTTTCCTCTTTATTAATGGATTTGGGAACTTTGAGCATCGTATTGAAAGTCGACGATTAAAAGAGAGTAGAAAGTTGAGTACAGAAAAACTTAAGAGATACTATTATATGTGTGTGTGTTTGTGTATTCAGGGGCAAACTAGTTGTTTAGACCTAAGACCTGCAGGTTGGAAGTACAGTGCCTAAGCTCTGAAGGAGAGTTCTGGATGCTGCACATCAAGGGTGTCATTTGACCTGTGATGCCAGCACACCTCTGGCAAGACAGCTACTGAATAAATGATGGTAAGTGTGTTTCTCTTCTGCTTGCACTACGCTACCTCGGTGAGAGACTTCTGCCGTGTTAAAAATAATATTCTGTCTAATGTGTTGAGAATAATCTTTTCTTATTCACAATTCAATCACATTTTTAA
Organism: Cherax quadricarinatus; assembly: GCF_038502225.1. Taxonomy (NCBI): domain Eukaryota; kingdom Metazoa; phylum Arthropoda; class Malacostraca; order Decapoda; family Parastacidae; genus Cherax; species Cherax quadricarinatus. The sequence goes on from NC_091304.1 coordinate 22,165,373, forward strand.
TCTTATTTTTCTGATATTTTCCCCTGAGTTAATTTGCCTTTCTGGAAAAAAATCTGGTGTTATTAATTATCTCGTTTCTTCTTCCCCTTATTCCCTCTGCTCACAGAAGATAACCGCACGACCTTGCTCATGTAAGACAACAGTGCTTATACAAGATAACAAGTTCACCTCTGATATAACCCACTGACCTTCTCCTTGGCACACGCACCTCTGTAAGTTTTAATTTCATGTTTTAATAACTTTCCTACACCGAGACATCTTGTAAAAACATGTTTGCGCACACTCTGGACCTCCACATGCAACACTCTGGACCTCCACATGCAACACTCTTGACCTCCACATGCAACACTCTGGATCTCCACATGCAACACTCTGGACTCCACATGCAACACTCTGGACCTCCACATGCAACACTCTGGACCTCCACATGCAACACTCTGGACCTCCACATGCAACACTCTGGATCTCCACATGCAACACTCTGGATCTCCACATGCAACACTCTGGACCTCCACATGCAACACTCTGGACCTCCACATGCAACACTCTGGACCTCCACATGCAACACTCTGGACCTCCACATGCAACACTCTGGACCTCCACATGCAACACTCTGGACCTCCACATGCAACACTCTGGACCTCCACATGCAACAATCTGGACCTCCACATGCAACACTCTGGACCTCCACATGCAACACTCTGGACCTCCACATGCAACACTCTGGACCTCCACATGCAACACTCTGGACCTCCACATGCAACACTCTGGACCTCCACATGCAACACTCTGGACCTCCACATGCAACACTCTGGACCTCCACATGCAACACTCTGGACCTCCACATGCAACACTCTGGACCTCCACATGCAACACTCTGGACCTCCACATGCAACACTCTGGACCTCGAAATGCAACACTCTGGACCTCCACATGCAACACTCTGGACCTCCACATGCAACACTCTGGACCTCCACATGCAACACTCTGGACCTCCACATGCAACACTCTGGACCTCCACATGCAACACTCTGGACCTCCACATGCAACACTCTGGACCTCCACATGCAACACTCTGGATCTCCATATGCAACACTCTGGACCTCCACATGCAACACTCTGGATCTCCACATGCAACACTCTGGACCTCCACATGCAACACTCTGGACCTCCACATGCAACACTCTGGACCTCCACATGCAACACTCTGGACCTCCACATGCAACACTCTGGACCTCCACATGCAACACTCTGGACCTCCACATGCAACACCCTCGACCTCCACATGCAACACTCTGGACCTCCACATGCAACACTCTGGACCTCCACATGCAACACTCTGGACTTCCACATGCAACACTCTGGACCTCCACATGCAACACTCTGGACCTCCACATGCAACACTCTGGACCTCCACATGCAACACTCTGGACCTCCACATGCAACACTCTGGACCTCCACATGCAACACTCTGGACCTCCACATGCAACACTCTGGACCTCCACATGCAACACTCTGGATCTCCATATGCAACACTCTGGACCTCCACATGCAACACTCTGGACCTCCACATGCAACACTCTGGACTTCCACATGCAACACTCTGGACCTCCACATCCAACACTCTGGACCTCCACATGCAACACTCTGGACCTCCACATGCAACACTCTGGACCTTCACATGCAATACTCTGGATCTCCACATGTAACACCCTGGACCTTCACATGCAACACTCTGGACCTCCACATGCAACACTCTGGACCTCCACATGCAACACTCTGGATCTCCACATGCAATACTCTGGATCTCCACATGCAACACCCTGGACCTTCACATGCAACACTCTGGACCTCCACATGCAACACTCTGGACCTCCACATGCAACACTCTGGACCTCCATATGCAAAACTCTCCATTAATGAATGAATCTTATAAGGAGTGTTGGAAAGAGATCTTCCTTCGTAAAATTCATCCTAGCACCTTCCTTCACAAGGTTCCGCCTAGCACCTTCCTTCACAAGGTTCCGCCTAGCACCTTCCTTCACAAGATTCCGCCTAGCACCTTCCTTCACAAGGTTCCGCCTAGCACCTTCTTCACAAGGTTCCGCCTAGCACCTTCCTTCACAAGGTTCAGTCTAGCACCTTCCTTCACAAGGTTCCGCCTAGCACCTTCCTTCATAAGGTTCTGCCTAGCACCTTCCTTCAACAAGGTTCAGTCTAGCACCTTCCTTCACAAGGTTCCGCCTAGCACCTTTCTTTACAAGGTTCCGCCTAGCACCTTCCTTCACAAGGTTCCGCCTAGCACCTTCCTTCACAAGGTTCCGTCCAGCACCTTCTTTCACAAGGTTCCGCCCAGCACCTTCCTTCCCAAGGTTCAGTCCAGCACCTTCCTTCACAAGGTTCCGCCTAGCACCTTCCTTCACAAGGTTCCACCTAACACCTTCCTTCACAAGGTTCCGTCCAGCACCTTCCTTCACAAGGTTCCGCCCAGCACCTTCCTTCCCAAGGTTCCGTCCAGCACCTTCCTTCACAAGGTTCCGCCTAGCACCTTCCTTCACAAGGTTCCGCCCAGCACCTTCCTTCACAAGGTTCCGCCTAGCACCTTCCTTCACAAGGTTCCGCCTAGCACCTTCCTTCACAAGGTTCCGCCTAGCACCTTCCTTCACAAGGTTCCGCCCAGCACCTTCCTTCACAACGTTCCGCCCAGCACCTTCCTTCACAACGTTCTGCCCAGCACCTTCCTTCACAAGGTTCCGCCTAGCACCTTCCTTCACAACGTTCTGCCCAGCACCTTCCTTCAGAAGGTTCCGCCTAGCACCATCCTTCACAACGTTCTGCCCAGCACCTTCCTTCACAAGGTTCCGCCTAGCACCTTCCTTCACAAGGTCCCGCCTAGCACCTTCCTTCACAAGGTCCCGCCTAGCACCTTCCTTCACAAGGTTCCTCCTAGCACTGTGAAGGCTTACTCAGCCCTGTAACAACTTCAGACAGTATTACCAAGGCTGGCTCCTCCTCCGGAAAATTAATGAATAGAAAAAGAAATAATAATTCACAAAGATAAACACTTTATTATTTATTAATGCAAAGATAAAACATTGAAACATGAAGGTGTATCCTACTTGAAAGAAAAATGAAAAATGAAATAAAAAAAAACATTTGAATTCAACGCTAATATGTACAGTTATACTGGGGTGTCTGGTGGAGGTTGACACCGTCTTGTAGAAGTTGTAGCCGTTACTGATGATGTGGGGGGGGGGGTCACAGGTGTTGGTGACAACCCAACGACTAGTTCTTCACAGAGTCTATAGCCTTGAATAGTCAGTCCAGATGACAGGAACGCAGGTTCTTTACCACTACAAAGATGAGGGGTTGTTGTTTGCTGTCGCCTACAGTTAATCAGGTAGGTAGATCAAAAAAGTGACGTCTCCGGACTTTTGCAAAAGTCCTTCAACACTTCTCGTTGGTTGGCAGGTGACCCGATCTGTCATTCCAAACTGGAAAGAGAGACAGGCTACCCACTGCTTAAGAAATCACTCTCCATGATAAGTACAATACCCAAAAGACGTGGTGATTATCAAAACATCTAAAATGGAGATCAGGGATGGAAGGACTAAGTTTATTATTGGTCAAAAGTGAAGCTTTCAACAAATAAGTCCACTAGAATAGGAACAGGCTTTTACTTACAATTGTGCTGGTAGCTGTGAGTCGAGTGATTACTGTTTGGCCGGAGCCCCACACGTCACCTCTCGGGGTGGGGAGAAAGGAGGGGGGGGGGGAAGCGGGAGCTAGCACCTTCATTCACATCGTTCCGCATATCACCTTCCTTCACAAGGTTCCGCCTAGCACCTTCCTTCACAAGGTTCCGCCTAGCACCTTCCTTCACAAGGTTCCGACTAGCACCATCCTTAACAAGGTTCCCTAGCACCTTCCTTCACAAGGTTCCGCCTAGCACCTTCCTTCACAAGGTTCCTAGCACCTTCCTTCACAAGGTTCCGCCTAGCACCTTCCTTCACAAGGTTCTGCCTAGCACCTTCCTTCACAAGGTTCCGCCTAGCACCTTCTTTCACAAGGTTCCGCCTAGCACCTTCCTTCAAAAGGTTCCACCTAGCACCTTCCTTCACAAGGTTCAGCCTAGCACCTTCCTTCACAAGGTTCCGTCTAGCACCTTCCTTCACAAGGTTCCGCCTAGCACCTTCCTTCACAAGGTTCCGCCTAGCACCTTCCTTCACAAGGTTCCGCCTAGAACCTTCCTTCACAAGGTTGCACCTTCCTTCACAAGAGCCTACCTTCCTTCACAACGTTCCGCCTAGAACCTTCCTTCACAAGGTTCCACCTAGCACCTTCCTTCACAACGTTCCGCCTAGAACCTTCCTTCACAAGGTTCCACCTAGCACCTTCCTTCACAACGTTCCGCCTAGAACCTTCCTTCACAAGGTTCCACCTAGCACCTTCCTTCACATGGTTCCGCCTAGCACCTTCCTTCACAAGGTTCCGCCGAGCACCGTCCTTCACAAGCCTAGAACCTTCCTTCACAAGGCACCTGGTTCCGCCTAGCACCTTCCTTCACAAGGTTCCGCCTAGCACCTTCCTTCACAAGGTTGTTGCCTAGCACCTTCCTTTCTAGCACCTTCCTTCAAAAGGTTCCGCCCAGCACCTTCCTTCACAAGGTTCCGTCCAGCACCTTCCTTCAGAACGTTCAGCCTAGAGACCTTCCTTCACAAGGTTCCACCTAGCACCTTCCTTCATAAGTTCCGCCTAGCACCTTCCTTCACAAGGTTCCAGAACCTTCCTTCACAAGGTTCCGCCTAGCACCTTCCTCACAAGCTAGTCACCTTCCTTCAAAAGGTTCCGCCTAGAACCTTCCTTCACAAGGTTCCGCCTAGCACCTTCCTTCACAAGGTTCCGCCTAGCACCTTCCTTCACAAGGTTCCGCCTAGCACCTTCCTTCACAAGGTTCCGCCTAACACCTTCCTTCACAAGGTTCCGCCTAGCACCTTCCTTCACACGGTTCCGCTCAGCACCTTCCTTCACAAGGTTCCGCCCAGCACCTTCCTTCACAAGGTTCCGCTTAACACCTTCCTTCACAAGGTTCCGCCTAGCACCTTCCTTCACAAGGTTCCGCCTAGCACCTTCCTTCACAAGGTTCCGACTAGCACCTTCCTTCACAAGATTCCGCCTAGCTCCTTCTTTCACAAGGTTCCGCCTAGCACCTTCCTTCACAAGGTTCCGCCTAGCACCTTCCTTCACAAGGTTCAGCCTAGCACCTTCCTTCACAAGGTTCCGCCTAGCACCTTCCTTCACAAGGTTCCGCCTAGCACCTTCCTTCACAAGGTTCAGTCTAGCACCTTCCTTCACAAGGTTCCGCCTAGCACCTTCCTTCACAAGGTTCCGCCTAGCACCTTCCTTCACAAGGTTCCGCCTAGCACCTTCCTTCACAAGGTTCCGTCTAGCACCTTCCTTCACAAGGTTCCGCCTAGCACCTTCCTTCACAAGGTTCCGCCTAGCACCTTCCTTCACAAGGTTCCGCCTAGCACCTTCCTTCACAAGGTTCCGCCTAGCACCTTCCTTCACAAGGTTCCGCCTAGCACCTTCCTTCACAAGGTTCCGCCTAGCACCTTCCTTCACAAGGTTCCGCCTAGCACCTTCCTTCACAAGGTTCCGCCTAGCACCTTCCTTCACAAGGTTCCGCCTAGCACCTTCCTTCACAAGGTTCCGCCTAGCACCTTCCTTCACATGGTTCCGCCTAGAACCTTCCTTCACAAGGTTCCAGCACCTTTCTTCACAAGGTTCCGCCTAGCACCTTCCTTCCCGAGGTTCCGTCCAGCACCTTCCTTCTCAAGGTTCTGCCTAGCACCTTCCTTCACAAGGTCCACACCTTCCTCCGCCTAGCACCTTTCTTCACAAGGGTCCGCCTAGCACCTTCCTTCACCAGGTTCCACCTAGCACCTTCCTTCTCAAGGTTCTGCCTAGCACCTTCCTTCACAAGGTTCCGCCCAGCACCTTCCTTCACAAGGTTCCGCCCAGCACCTTCCTTCACAACGTTCTGCCCAGCACCTTCCTTCACAAGGTTCCGCCTAGCACCTTCCTTCACAAGGTTCCGCCTAGCACCTTCCTTCACAAGGTTCCGCCTAGCACCTTCCTTCACAAGGTTCCGCCTAGCACCTTCCTTCACAAGGTTCCGCTTAGCACCTTCCTTCACAAGGTTCCGCCTAGCACCTTCCTTCACAAGGTTCCGCCTAGCACCTTCCTTCACAAGGTTCCGCCTAGCACCTTCCTTCACAAGGTTCCGCCTAGCACCTTCCTTCACAAGGTTCCGCCTAGCACCTTCCTTCACAAGGTTCCGCCTAGCACCTTCCTTCAAAAGGTTCCGCCTAGCACCTTCCTTCACAAGGTTCCGCCTAGCACCTTCCTTCACAAGGTTCCGCCTAGCACTTTCCTTCAAAAGGTTCCGCCTAGAACCTTCCTTCACAAGGTTCCGCCTAGCACCTTCCTTCACAAGGTTCCGCCTAGCACCTTCCTTCACAAGGTTCCGCCTAGCACCTTCCTTCACAAGGTTCCGCCTAGCACCTTCCTTCACAAGGTTCCGCCTAACACCTTCCTTCACAAGGTTCCGCCTAGCACCTTCCTTCACAAGGTTCCGCCCAGCACTTTCTTTCCCAAGGTTCCGTCCAGCACCTTCCTTCAGAAGGTTCCGCCTAGCACCTTAATTCACAAGGTTCCGCCCTGCACCTTCCTTCAAAAGGTTCCGCCTAGAACCTTCCTTCACAAGGTTCCGCCTAGAACCTTCCTTCACAAGGTTCCACCTAGCACCTTCCTTCACAACGTTCCGCCTAGAACCTTCCTTCACAAGGTTCCGCCTAGAACCTTCCTTCACAAGGTTCCACCTAGCACCTTCCTTCACAACGTTCCGCCTAGAACCTTCCTTCACAAGGTTCCGCCTAGCACCTTCCTTCACAAGGTTCCGCCCAGCACCTTCCTTCACAAGGTTCCGCCTAGCACCTTCCTTCACAAGGTTCCGCCTAGCACCTTCCTTCACAAGGTTCCGCCTAGCACCTTCCTTCACAAGGTTCCGCCTAGCGCCTTCCTTCACACGGTTCCGCTCAGCACCTTCCTTCACAAGGCTCCACTTAGCACCTTCCTTCACAAGGTTCCGCCTAGCACCTTCCTTCACAAGGTTCTGCCTAGCACCTTCCTTCACAAGGTTCCGACTAGCACCTTCCTTCACAAGGTTCCGACTAGCACCTTCCTTCACAAGGTTCCGCCTAGCACCTTCTTTCACAAGGTTCCGCCTAGCACCTTCTTCACAAGGTTGCGCCTAGCACCTTCCTTCACAAGGTTCAGTCTAGCATCTTCCTTCACAAGGTTCCGCCTAGCACCTTCCTTCATAAGGTTCCGCCTAGCACCTTCCTTCACAAGGTTCAGTCTAGCACCTTCCTTCACAAGGTTCCGCCTAGCACCTTTCTTCACAAGGTTCCGCCTAGCACCTTGCTTCACAAGGTTCCGCCTAGCACCTTCCTTCACAAGGTTCCGTCCAGCACCTTCTTTCACAAGGTTCCGCCAGGCACCTTCCTTCCCAAGGTTCCGTCCAGCACCTTCCTTCACAAGGTTCCGCCTAGCACCTTCCTTCACAAGGTTCCGCCCAGCACCTTCCTTCACAAGGTTCCGCCTAGCACCTTCCTTCACAAGGTTCCGCCTAGCACCTTTCTTCACAAGGTTCCGCCTAGCAGCTTCCTTCACAAGGTTCCGCCTAGCACCTTCCTTCACAAGGTTACGCCTAGCACCTTCCTTCACAAGGTTACGCCTAGCACCTTCCTTCACAAGGTTCCGCCTAGCACCTTTCTTCACAAGGTTCCGTCCAGCACCTTCCTTCACATGGTTCCGCCCAGCACCTTCCTTCACAAGGTTCCGTCCAGCACATTCCTTCACAAGGTTCCGTCCAGCACCTTCCTTCAGAAGGCTCCGCCTAGCACCTTCCTTCACAAGGTTCCGCCCAGCACCTTCCTTCAAAAGGTTCCGCCTAGCACCTTCCTTCACAAGGTTCCGCCTAACACCTTCCTTCACAAGGTTCCGCCTAGCACCTTCCTTCACAAGGTTCCGCCTAGCACCTTCCTTCACAAGGTTCCGCCTAGCACCTTCCTTCACAAGGTTCCGCCTAGCACCTTCCTTCACAAGGTTCCGCCCAGCACCTTCCTTCACAAGGTTCCGCTTAGCACCTTCCTTCACAAGGTTCCGCCTAGCACCTTCCTTCACAAGGTTCCGCCCAGCACCTTTTTTCACAACGTTCTGCCCAGCACCTTCCTTTACAAGGTTCCGCCTAGCACCTTCCTTCACAAGGATCCGCCTAGCACCTTCCTTCACAAGGTTCCGCCTAGCACCTTCCTTCACAAGGTTCTGCCTAGCATCTTCCTTCACAAGATTCCGCCTAGCACCTTCCTTCACAAGGTTCCGCCTAGCACCATCCTTCACAAGGATCCGCCTAGCACCTTCCTTCACAAGGTTCCGCCTAGCACCTTCCTTCACAAGGTTCTGCCTAGCACCTTCCTTCACAAGATTCCGCCTAGCACCTTCCTTCACAAGGTTCAGTCTAGCACCTTCCATCACAAGGTTCCGCCTAGCACCTTCCTTCACAAGGTTCCACCCAGCTCCTTCCTTCACAAGGTTCCGCCTAGCACCTTCCTTTACAAGGTTCCGCCTAGCACCTTCCTTCACAAGGTTCCGCCTAGCACCTTCCTTCACAAGGTTCCGCCTAGCACCTTCCTTCACAAGGTTCCGTCCAGCACCCTCTTTCACAAGGTTCCGCCCAGCACCTTCTTTCCCAAGGTTCCGTCCAGCACCTTCCTTCAGAAGGTTCCGCCTAGCACCTTCCTTCACAAGGTTCCGCCCTGCACCTTCCTTCAAAAGGTTCCGCCTAGAACCTTCCTTCACAAGGTTCCGCCTAGCACCTTCCTTCACAAGGTTCCGCCTAGCACCTTCCTTCACAAGGTTCCGCCTAGCACCTTCCTTCACAAGGTTCCGTCTAGCACCTTCCTTCACAAGGTTCCGCCTAGCACCTTCCTTCACAAGGTTCCGCCGAGCACCTTCCTTCACAGGGTTCCTCTAGTACCTTCCTTCACAAGGTTCCGCCCAGCACCTTCCTTCACAAGGTTCCGCCCAGCACCTTCCTTCACAAGGTTCCGCCTAGCACCTTCCTTCACAAGGTTCCGCCTAGCACCTTCCTTCACAAGGTTCCGACTAGCACCTTCCTTCACAAGATTCCGCCTAGCACCTTGTTTCACAAGGTTCCGCCTAGCACATTCTTCACAAGGTTCCGCTTAGCACCTTCCTTCAAAGGTTCCGCCTAGCACCTTCCTTCACAAGGTTCTGCCTAGCACCTTTCTTCACAAGGTTCCGACTAGCACCTTCCTTCACAAGATTCCGCCTAGCACCTTCTTTCACTTCCTTAACAAGGTTCCGCCTAGCACCTTCCTTCACAAGGTTCCGCCTAGCACCTTCCTTCACAAGGTTCCGCCTAGCACCTTCCTTCACAAGGTTCCGCCTAGCACCTTCTTTCACTAGGTTCAGTCTAGCATCTTCTTTCACAAGGTTCCGCCTAGCACCTTTCTTCACAAGGTTCCGCCTAGCACCTTCCTTCACAAGGTTCTGCCTAGCATCTTCCTTCACAAGGTTTCGCCTAGCACCTTCCTTCACAAGGTTCCGCCCAGCACCTTCCTTCACAAGGTTCCGCCCAGCACCTTCCTTCACAAGGTTCCGCCTAGCACCTTCCTTCACAAGGTTCCGCCCAGCACCTTCCTTCACAAGGTTCCGCCTAGCACCTTCCTTCACAAGGTTCCGCCTAGCACCTTCCTTCACAAGGTTCCGCCTAGCACCTTCCTTCACAAGGTTCCGCCTAGCACCTTCCTTCACAAGGTTCCGCCTAGCACCTTCCTTCACAAGGTTCCGCCTAGCACCTTCCTTCACAAGGTTCCGCCTAGCACCTTCCTTCACAAGGTTCCGCCTAGCACCTTCCTTCACAAGGTTCCGCCCAGCACCTTCCTTCACAAGGTTCCGCCCAGCACCTTCCTTCACAAGGTTCCGTCCAGCACCTTCCTTCACAAGGTTCCGCCTAGCACCTTCCTTCACAAGGTTCCGCCTAGCACCTTCCTTCACAAGGTTCCGCCTAGCACCTTCCTTCACAAGGTTCCGCCTAGCACCTTCCTTCACAAGGTTCCGCCCAGCACCTTCCTTCACAAGGTTCCGCCTAGCACCTTCCTTCACAAGGTTCCGCCTAGCACCTTCCTTCACAAGGTTCCGCCTAGCACCTTCCTTCACAAGGTTCCGCCTAGCACCTTCCTTCACAAGGTTCCGCCTAGCACCTTCCTTCACAAGGTTCCGCCTAGCACCTTCCTTCAAAAGGTTCCGCCTAGCACCTTCCTTCACAAGGTTCCGCCTAGCACCTTCCTTCACAAGGTTCCGCCTAGCACCTTCCTTCACAAGGTTCCGCCTAGCACCTTCCTTCACAAGGTTCCGCCTAGCACCTTCCTTCACAAGGTTCCGCCTAGCACCTTCCTTCACAAGGTTCCGCCTAGCACCTTCCTTCACAAGGTTCCGCCTAGCACCTTCCTTCACAAGGTTCCACCCAGCTCCTTCCTTCACAAGGTTCCGCCTAGCACCTTCCTTCACAAGGTTCCGCCTAGCACCTTCCTTCACAAGGTTCCGCCTAGCACCTTCCTTCACAAGGTTCCGCCTAGCACCTTCCTTCACAAGGTTCCGTCCAGCCCCTTCTTTCACAAGGTTCCGCCCTGCACCTTCTTTCCCAAGGTTCCGTCCAGCACCTTCCTTCAGAAGGCTCCGCCTAGCACCTTCCTTCACAAGGTTCCGCCCAGCACCTTCCTTCAAAAGGTTCCGCCTAGCACCTTCCTTCACAAGGTTCCGCCTAGCACCTTCCTTCACAAGGTTCCGCCTAGCACCTTCCTTCACAAGGTTCCGCCTAGCACCTTCCTTCACAAGGTTCCGCCTAGCACCTTCCTTCACAAGGTTCCGCCTAGCACCTTCCTTCACAAGGTTCCGCCTAGCACCTTCCTTCACAAGGTTCCGCCTAGCACCTTCCTTCACAAGGTTCCGCCTAGCACCTTCCTTCACAAGATTCCGCCTAGCACCTTCCTTCACAAGGTTCCGTCTAGCACCTTCCTTCACAAGGTTCCGCCTAACACCTTCCTTCACAAGGTTCCGCCTAGCGCCTTCCTTCACACGGTTCCGCTGAGCACCTTCCTTGACAAGGTGCTGCCCAGCACCTTCCTTCACAAGGTTCCGCTTAGCACCTTCCTTCACAAGGTTCCGCCTAGCACCTTCCTTCACAAGGTTCTGCCTAGCACCTTCCTTCACAAGGTTCCGACTAGCACCTTCCTTCACAAGATTCCGCCTAGCACCTTCTTTCACAAGGTTCCGCCTAGCACATTCTTCACAAGGTTCCGCCTAGCACCTTCCTTCACAAGGTTCAGTCTAGCACCTTCCTTCACAAGTTTCCGCCTAGCACCTTCCTTCATAAGGTTCCGCCTAGCACCTTCCTTCACAAGGTTCAGTCTAGCACCTTCCTTCACAAGGTTCCGCCTAGCACCTTGCTTCACAAGGTTCCGCCTAGCACCTTCCTTCACAAGGTTCCATCCAGCACCTTCTTTCACAAGGTTCCGCCAGGCACCTTCCTTCCCAAGGTTCCGTCCAGCACCTTCCTTCACAAGGTTCCGCCTAGCACCTTCCTTCACAAGGTTCCGCCCAGCACCTTCCTTCACAAGGTTCCGCCTAGCACCTTCCTTCACAAGGTTCCGCCTAGCACCTTCCTTCACAAGGTTCCGCCTAGCACCTTCCTTCACAAGGTTCCGCCTAGCACCTTCCTTCACAAGGTTCCGCCCAGCACCTTCACAACGTTCCGCCCAGCACCTTCCTTCACAGCGTTCTGCTCAGCACCTTCCTTCACAAGGTTCCTCCTAGCACCATCCTTCACAAGGTTCCGCCTAGCACCTTCCTTCACAATGTTCTGCCTCGCACCTTCCTTCACAAGGTTCAGTCTAGCACCTTCCTTCTCAAGGTTCCGCTTAGCAACTTCCTTCACAAGGTTCCACCCAGCACCTTCCTTCACAAGGTTCCGCCCAGCACCTTTCCGCCTAGCACCTTCCTTCACAAGGTTTCGCCTAGCACCTTCCTTCACAAGGTTCTGTCCGCCAGCACCTTCCTTCACAAGGTTCCGCTTAGCAACTTCCTTCACAAGGTTCCACCCAGCACCTTCCTTCACAAGGTTCCGCCTAGCACCTTCCTTCACAAGGTTTCGCCTAGCACCTTCCTTCACAAGGTTCCGTCCAGCACCTTCCTTCACAAGGTTCCGCCTAGCTCCTTCCTTCACAAAGTTCCTCCTAGCACGTTCCTTGGCAAGGTTCCGCCCAGCACCTTCCTTCACAAGGTTCCGCCTAGCTCCTTCCTTCACAAAGTTCCTCCTAGCACGTTCCTTGGCAAGGTTCCGCCCAGCACCTTCCTTCACAAGGTTCCGCCCAGCACCTTCCTTCACAAAGTTCCGCCTAGCACCTTCCTTCACAAGGTTCCGCCCTGCACCTTCCTTCACAAGGTTCCGCCCAGCACCTTCCTTCACAAGGTTCCGCCCAGCACCTTCCTTCACAAGGTTCCGCCCAGCACCTTCCTTCACAAGGTTCCGCCCTGCACCTTCCTTCACAGGGTTCCGCCCAGCACCTTCCTTCACAAGGTTCCGCCCAGCACCTTCCTTCACAAGGTTCCGCCCAGCACCTTCGTTCACAAGGTTCCGCCATGCACCTTCCTTCACAGGGTTCCGCCCAGCACCTTCCTTCACAAGGTTCCGCCCAGCACCTTCCTTGACAAGTTTCCGCCCAGCACTTATGACCTCGTGCTGACATGAGATTCAGTGTTCAGAGGACGTAGGATCGAGCCTGCAGCACTCTGTTAACCTAAATGACCTACCAGGAATCAGACTATCACGAGTTACAACTCTCGGAATACAATACACGAAATACAACTCATGAAAAACGATTCTCGAAATACAATTCCTGAAGGAATTGAGAAGAAGAGATACGAAGAGAGGAAGAGAGAAGAAGAGATACGAACTGATAGATAGTCACATGTGAAAAAAATAAATGAAATATATGGCCCCTTTTAACTTTAAACTTTGGGTGAGATTGGGATGATTAAGAGAGATCTGAGGATGTGTCGAGCTATCAGTATCACGCGAGGATGATAATAAACTCGGTGAAAGGACAAGAAAAATATAAAACTGGGATTAAAAAAACATGTCCCGGAAATTCAAGAGTTTTTTTCTGCAGGAAAGGTGAGTCAGGTACAACAAATACTGACTGGAGAAGTCAGGTACAACAAATGCTAACTGGAGAAGTCAGGTACAACAAATGCTAACTGGAGAAGTCAAGTACAAAACAAATGCTAACTGGAGAAGTCAGGAACAACAAATACTGACTGGAGAAGTCAGGTACAACAAATACTGACTGGAGAAGTCAGGCACAACAAATGCTAACTGGAGAAGTCAGGTACAACAAATGCTAACTGGAGAAGTCAGGTACAACAAATGCTAACTGGAGAAGTCAGGTACAACAAATGCTAACTGGAGAAGTCAGGTACAACAAATGCTAACTGGAGAAATCAGGTACTACAAATGCTAACTGGAGAAGTCAGGTACAACAAATGCTAACTGGAGAAGTCAGGTACAACAAATGCTAACTGGAGAAGTCAGGTACAAAACAAATGCTAACTGGAGAAGTCAGGTACAACAAATACTGACTGGAGAAGTCAGGTACAACAAATACTGACTGGAGAAGTCAGGCACAACAAATGCTGCCTGGAGAAGTCAAGTACAAGAAATACTGACTGGAGAAATCAGGTACAACAAATGCTAACTAGAGAAGTCAGGTACAACAAATGCTAACTGGAGAAGTCAGGTACAACAAATGCTAACTGGAGAAGTCAAGTACAACAAATGCTAATTGGAGATGTCAGGTACAACAAATACTGACTGGAGAAATCAGGTACAACAAATACTGACTGGAGAAGTCAGGTACAACAAATACTGACTGGAGAAGTCAGGTACAACAAATGCTCACTGGAGAAGTCAAGTACAACAAATACTGACTGGAGAAGTCAGGTACAACAAATACTGACTGGAGAAATCAGGTACAACAAATACTGACTGGAGAAGTCAGGTACAACAAATGCTAACTGGAGAAGTCAGGTACAACAAATGCTAACTGGAGAAGTCAAGTACAACAAATGCTAATTGGAGATGTCAGGTACAACAAATACTGACTGGAGAAATCAGGTACAACAAATACTGACTGGAGAAGTCAGGTATAACAAATACTGACTGGAGAAGTCAGGTACAACAAATGCTCACTGGAGAAGTCAAGTACAACAAATACTGACTGGAGAAGTCAGGTACAACAAATACTGACTGGAGAAGTCAGGTACAACAAATACTGACTGGAGAAGTCAAGTACAACAAATACTGACTGGAGAAGTCAGGTACAACAAATACTGACTGGAGAAGTCAAGTACAACAAATGCTGACTGGAGAAGTCAGGTACAACAAATACTGACTGGAGAAGTCAAGTACAACAAATACTGACTGGAGAAGTCAGGTACAACAAATACTGACTGGAGAAGCCAGGTACAACAAATACTGACTTGAGAAGTCAGGTACAACAAATACTGACTGGAGAAGTCAGGTACAACAAATACTGACTGGAGAAGTCAGGTACAACAAATACTGACTGGAGAAGTCAGGTACAACAAATACTGACTGGAGAAGTTAGGTGCGACAAATGCTGCCTGGAGAAGTCAAGTACAAGAAATGCTGACTGGAGAAGTCAGGTATAGATTCTCAAAATTTAGAGAAGAGGGAATTAATATACAGCTTCTCCGGACTTCCATCACACACTGAATTGCTCCGTCACTATAAGGTTGATAAGACAGTCCAAGAAAGAACCGCTAGGGAAATTGTCGAATATAACTTTGGTATTTCTGTGTCCACGATAAGGAATAATAATAAGAGAGAAGTAAATAATGAATGTCTTAAGAGCGGAGGAAAAAGTCTGGGTAGATCTACCAGTCACTATGATCGTAGAGCAACTTGAAATATGCACAGGCAGTAGTAACCAGGTTTAAGCTTGGTTACAGGTACTTGTGGCAGTTTGGCAGATACTCGGAAGATGTTCACACTAACTGTAAGTTAAGAGTATGTAGTTTGCCTTATAGTCACTTTAACACTTTGTGTTTCATTGTCCAGTTATTGAGGAATATAAAGAGAAACTGTATAACTTATGTGATGTCATGGAACCTTATTAATGACAGTAAGATAAAAGGAAATACACAAAATATGCTTGCAACAGATAAGACTACTGAAGATATAACTGTGGTTGTATCCATATGCTCACCTAGATGGAATCTATACGAGCATATGTATACACAAAAGGCCTAGTTCCTAGGCCTTTTGTGTATACATATGCTCATGCGCTAGGGTACACAGGATGAATATTGGGGCGCATAATAAACTAGCAACTTCTGTGGCAAAATCTAAAAGTAACACATGAAGGATAAAAGTCAAGGTTTGTGGTGGACCACCATCAAGACACTTAATAGTGGCTCACGGTGGACCGGAACGTCAATTTCCATTCTCAGTTTGTGAATTAGCTTGCAAGTCAATACTTTACAATCACTGTAATTTTAGAGCGTGTTAGAGGCGGAAAACCCGTCCTAATACATGAGAAAGCTGACCTAATGATTGGAAATTCGTGTCGTGTCACAAAGCAACACGAAAAAAAAAAATCTTATACGAGCACTTATGACGAAACAAAGAAAACGTTAGTGATGTGCACTTCAGGTTTCGTAAGCACATAGGATCTCCTACCTAACACAGCTCAACTCACTGATTTGTGCCTAATTACTTCAATATTTAAACAAAAATTTGAAGATAATCTCCATAAAATATATGTATTTCACGGGATCAAAATATCTGGATTATAATACCCTGTTTTTTATGATAATCCACTGGCTTAAAATTTAATGAACAATTTAACATTACAAAAGCAACAAATGTTTTAGCATTGAGCTTTTTTTTTAATTTGATTAATGGACAAAGGATTTTGGTACACGCATTAAATATGAATATATATTTCAAGAGGGAAATATTACATTAGAATAAATGAGTGAAAGTTTATATATGTATGTATTATATATATATATATATATATATATATATATATATATATATATATATATATATATATATATATATATATATATATATATATTATATATATATATATATATATATATATATATATATACACACAAGAACATAAGAAAGAAGAAACACTGCAACAGGCCTACTGACCCATGCGGAGCAGGTCCATGTCCCCCCCCGGATTAGCCCAATGACCCACCCCCACGGATTAGCCCAATGACCCACCCAGTCTGGTCACCTCCACTCAAGGATGGAGCACGGCACCAGACCCAACAGCACAAGCTAGTCAGGTCCAACTCACACCCATCCACACCCACTCATGTATTTATCTAACCTATTTTTAAAACTACACAACGTTTTAGCCTCAATAACTGTACTCGGGAGTTTGTTCCATTCATCCACGACTCTATTACCAAACCAGTGATTTCCTATATCCTTCCTGAATCTGAATTTTTCCAACTTGAAACCATTGCTGCGAGTCCTGTCTTGGCTGGAAATTTTCAGCACGCTATTTACATCCCCAGTATTTATTCCTGTTTTCCATTTATACACCTCGATCATATCCCCCCTAATTCTACGCCTTTCGAGAGAGTGTAGATTCCGAGCCCTCAGTCTATCCTCATAGGGAAGATTTCTGATACATGGGATCAACTTTGTCATTCTCCTCTGTATGTTTTCCAGAGCATTTATATCCATTCTGTAATACGGTGACCATAACTTAGCTGCATAGTCTAAATGAGGCCTAACCAAGGATATATAGAGTTGAAGAACAACCTGAGGACTTCTATTATTTATACTTCTAGATATGAAGCCAAGAATTCTGTTAGCTTTATTGCGAACACTAATGCACTGTTGTCTTGGTTTTAGATTACTGCTAACCAGAACTCCTAAATCCTTTTCTCAATCAGTAAGTAGTATTAAGATCTACATTATTTAGTTTATATGTGGCATTGTTATTTAACTGTCCAACATTTAGAACTTTGCATCTGTCAATATTAAACTGCATCTGCCACTTCTCCGACCATTGCATCAGTCTATTCAAATAATCCTGGAGTGCTCTAGTGTCCTCATTACAATGAACTGGAGGGCCTATTTTGGTGTCATCAGCAAATTTGCTTATGTCGCCATTTATTCCCTCATCTATGTCGTTTATGTAAATTGTGAACAACAACGGGCCCAACACTGACCCCTGAGGAACACCGCTTGTGACGTGCCCCCATTCTGATTTCTTCCAATTTATGCAAACTCTCTGCTGCCTATTTGTCAACCATGCCTCTACCCAGGAAAAAATTTCTCCTCCTATTCCGTGTGCCTTAAGTTTCCCCAATAGCCTCTGGTGCGGAACTCTATCGAAAGCCTTACTGAAGTCCATATGCACAATATCATATTCATTACCATGATCTACCTCCTCAAACACCTTAGTGAAAAAAGTTAGTAAATTCGTAAGACAGGAACGCCCTTTTGTAAAACCGTGTTGAGATTCATTAATCAATCTGCGCCTATCAAAATGGCTACGAATTGCTTCGGCAATTATTGATTCCATAAATTTTCTCACTATGGAGGTAAGGCTTATTGGTCTATAGTTCGAAGCCAAGGACCTGTCACCTGCCTTGTAAATAGGTATTACATTTGCCATTTTCCACTTATCAGGCACTATGCCAGTTTGTAGTGATATGTTGAAAAGATTAGCCAAAGGTATGCTAAGCTCCTCTTTACATTCCTTTAACACCCTTGCAAACAGTTCATCAGGGCCTGGGGATTTGTTAGGTTTTAGTTTCTCTATTTGTCTGAGGACCCTGTCACTAGTTGCCGCAATCGTACATAGTTTATTATCTTGTTCTACATAATCTATTATTTCAGGAATATCGCTAGTATTTTCCTGGGTGAAAACAGAGGAATTAGGTATTGAGAATTTCACACATATCCTTATCACTGTCAGTGATCTGACCAGAGTTACTCTTAAGTGGGCCAATCTTGTCCCTAATCTTACTTCTGTATACCTGAAAGCACCCTTTTGGGTTAGTCTTCGAATCCCTTGTGACCCTAGCTTCATAATCCCTTTTTGCTTTTCTTATTCCTTTCTTTATTTCTCTCTTTAATTGAATATATTGATTTCTTAACTGCCCATCCCCTCTTTTTGATACGCCTATATATGCCTCTCTTTTGATCAATGAGATGTTTTAATCTATTGTTCATCAATTTGGGATCATTTTTGTTAGCTCTAATTTCCCTACTCGGAACAAAAGTTGTCTGGGCAGCTAGAACTATGCTCTGAAAAACGTCATATTGGCAACCAAGATCACCTACCTGACCCATAATCAGGACATCCCAATTTAGCCCACCCAAGTAATTTTTCAGTCCCATGAAGTCGACCAAGCGAAAATCTAGGACAGAGATTTGATTGCAGTTATCTGGGTAATTCCATGATAAATTGAAACTAAGTGATTTGTGATCACTTTCCCCAGGCTCATCATTAACCTCAAGATTATTAATTAGTGATTCTTTGCTGGCAAGAACCAAGTCAAGCAGATTGTTTCCTCTAGTTGGTTCTGTCACAGCTTGTTCTAAAAAGCAATCCTGAACCGTATCAAGGAAGTCACTAGATTCAAGATTTCCTGTCATATTGTTCCAATCAATTTGTCTAAACTTAAAATCTCCCATTATCACAACATTTTCATATCTAGATGCCTTATGAATTTCGTCCCGTAACAGCTTACTGCACTCCCTATCAAGGTTTGGGGGGCTATAAATCACATCCAAAATTAATTTGTCACGTCCCTCGAGAAGCTGTAGCCAAACAGATTCTGTGTTCGATGTTTCTAATCTTATATCATGTCTAATACAACAATTTAAGTTTTCTCTGGCATACATCGCCACTCCACGACCCTTCCTGTTGACCCTATCAGTGTGGAATAGTTTATAACCCTGTATGTTGCATTCAGAAGGCATTTCTCTATCTTTCAGGTTCAACCAGGTCTCTGTTATAGCAATAATATCTATATTACCTACACTTGCAAGTAATCTTAGCTCATCTATCTTATTTCTTAGACTCCTACTATTTGTATAGTAAACCTTAAAGGGAGCTAGTCACTCGTTGCCCTCTACTATCTCTCTTTGTTGAGCAATTGATTTGCCATTACTAGCAACTTTATTTTGAATATTTTCTTTTAAACATATCCCTGAGGTATCCCGGTAATAACTGCTGTTTTTAACCCTAATGCTGCAGCCTGATTGTTTCCCACAAACACCCATACTCTATAATTTATCAGTTTAAATTCCTAGACAAGTCATCAATTACCCTCTCAATTGAATTGGCTAATGCAACCACTTCATCCCCAGAGAGATGAACCCCATCACTTGCATACATATCACGTTTGCCAAAGAATAGGTCCCAGTTATCAATGAATGGGATTGCAAGTTCCTTGCAGTACCTGTCTAGCCAGCAATTTATACCAATTGCCCTAGACATCCATTCATTGCCCATTCCCTTTCTAGGCAAGATGCTTCGTATGACTGGGATCCCTCCCTTAGACCTAACTACTTCTGTGGCTGACCTGTGCTTATCCAGCAGCTCCTCTCTCCTGCCCTTCCCACTGTCATTACCCCCAGCACTAAGACAGATAATGGGCTTGTTCCCATTACCTGCCATAATATTATCCATTTTCTGACTATGTCACCAACACCAGCTCCAGGAAGGCACACTCTCTGTCTGACCTCTCTGTCTCTGTTACAAAATGCACGGTCCATATATCATACCTGAGAATCGCCTACTATTACAATATTCTTACCTTGATTAGCAGGGGAATCAGTGGTACCTTCAACTTCACTAACCACTGAAGTACACTCGTCTTGGAGAACAGAGAATCGATTTCCTACCTTCACATCTTCTCTATTAACTCTCCTCATCTTACTTCTTCCTGAACTGTGAACCACTTGCCACTTAAAGCAGCTGCCACTATCACTGCTTTTGACTATTTCCTCCTTACCAGCTAAATCCTTCTCACACTCGCTCCCAAACTCATCTATGCGAAGCTTCAGCCTCCTATTTTCCTCCTGAAGAAGTAGAATCTCCTTCTTCAACAGTTGAACCTGAGATTCTAAAACACTACAACAAGCCATGGTGCTTGGTAACAGCCCACGCTAACTCTCAAGAGCTTAGGCAGGTATGACCGCAGGTGACCACTGACCTCAGCGTACTGACAACACACACACACACACACACATACACACACACACACACACACACACACACACACACACACACACACACACACACACACACACACACACACACACACACACACACACACACACACACACACACACACACTCACACACACACACACACACACACACACACACACACACACACACACACACACACACACACACACTCACACACACACACACACACACACACACACACTCACACACACACACACACACACACTCACACACACACACACACACACACACACACACACACACACACACACTCACACACACACACACACACACACACACACACACACACACACACACACACACACACAAACACACACTCACACACACACACACACACACACACACACACACTCACACACACACACACACACACACACACACACACACACACACACACACACACACACACACACACTCACACACACACACACACACACACACACACACACTCACACACACACACACACACACACTCACACACACACACACACACACACACACACACACACACACACACACTCACACACACACACACACACACACACACACACACACACACACACACACACACACACAAACACACACTCACACACACACACACACACACACACACACACACACACACACACACACACACACACACTCACACACACACACACACACACTCACACACACACACACACACACACACACACACACACACACACACACACACACACACACTCACACACACACATACACACACACACACACACACACACACACACACACACACACACACACATACACACACACACACACACACACACACACACACACACACACACACACACACACACTCACACACACACACACACACACACACACACACATACACACACACACACACACACACACACACACACACACACACACACACACACATACACACACACACAGACACACACATACACAAATCTGACAGTCATTCATACTTAGGAACCGTAATTAATTGCATATGAAATCCTGTGGTCAGTAGCAATTATAGGAATGATCTTCAGGCTCTGCCATGTTACTCAGTATTATGTAGTGAGATCTAGACTCTAGCCAGAGACTTAATCAAAGTGAAGAGGGTCGGACTAGGCCCTTTTACTTATATATGCAAAACAACCACTGTGAAAGAAAGAAATTCCAAGCGGAATGGAAGAATTTAATAATACATTGGACAAATAATAAATTTTAAAATCCTTAATTCTTGGGTAGAATAGTTTGTTTGTGGGTTGTGTGAAGGACCTGTCTAGTTGGGCCAGCGGACCTGCTGCAGTGTTCTCTTTCTTATGAGTCACGCGTCAGGTGCTGCTTTGTTGTGGGATGTGATAGTGAGGTGTGGTCTAGACCCTTTATATTTCTTCCTTTGATGAATTACTTTTATTGTTCCTTGATAATGTGAGTAGTCACGAAAGCGCTTGGAATTTTTCCGTTCCTTCACATATTTTGAAATCACCTGTTTACTATGATCTTATTGCTTATATATATATATATATATTATATGATATATATTATATATATATATATATATATATATATATATATATATATATATATATATATATATATATATATATATATATATATATATATATATATATATATATATATATATATATATATATATATATATATATATATATATATATATATAACACATCGGCCGTCTCCCGCCAAGGCAGGGTGGCCCGAAAAAGAAAAGCTTACATCATCATTCACTCCATCACTGTTTTGCAAGAGGCGCGTTTACACTACAGTTATAAAACTGCAACATTAACACCCCTCCTTCAGAGTACAGACACTGTACTTCCCATCTCCAGGACTCAAGTCCGGCCTGCCGGTTTACCTGGATCCCTTCATAAATATTATCTTCCTAAAAACCATTTGTCTCTATTCGCTCCTATCTAACACGCTCACTCACGCTTGCTGTAAGTCCAAACCCTTCGCACACAAAACCTCCTTTACCCCCTCCCTCCAACCTTTCCTAGGCCGACCCCTACCCCGCCTTCCCTCCACCACAGATTTATACTCTCTCGAAGTCATTCTATTTTGTTCCAACCTCTTTACATGTCCGAACCACCTCAATATCCCCTCCTCAGCCCTCTGGATAATAGTTTTGGTAATCCCGCACCTCCTCCTAATTTCCAAACTACGAATTCTCTACATTATATTCACACCACACATTGCCCTCAGACATGACATCTCCACTGCCTTCATCCTTCTCCTTGTTGCAACATTCACCACTTATGTTTCACACCCATATAATAGCATTGGTATAACTATACAACTATACGTTCCCCTCTTTGCGCCCATGGACAAAGTTCTTTGTCTCCACAGACTCCTCAGTGCACCACTCACCTTTTTCCCCTCATCAATTCTGTGATTCACCTCATCTTTAATAGACCTATCTGCTGACACGTCCACTCCTAAGCATCTGTATAAATTCACCTCCTCCATAATCTCTCCCTACAATCTGATATTCAGTCTTTCCTCATAACCTTATTCTTTCCAATATTCACTTTTAAATTTCTTCTTTTACATTCACTACCAAACTCATCCACCAGCCTCTGCAACTTCTCTTCAGAATCTCCCAACAGCACAGTGTCATCAGCAAAGAGCAACTGTGACAACTCCCACATTGTGTTAGATTCTTTATCTTTTAACCCCACACCTCTTGCCAACACCCGAGCATTCACTTCTTTTATAACCCCATCTATAAATATATTGAACAACCATGGTGACATCACACATCCTTGTGTAAGGATAACTTTTACTGGGAAATAATCTCCCTCTCTCCTACATACTCTAACCTGAGCCTCATTATCCCCTTAAAAACTCTTCACTTCTTTCGGTAACCTACCTCCTATTCCATACACTTGCAACATCTGTCACATTGCCGCCTTATCCACCCTGTCATATGCCTTTTCCAAACCCATAAATGCCACAAAAAAGTCTTTACCCTCATCTAAATAATGTTCACCTATATGCGTCACTGTAAACACTTGATCTACACACCCCTGTAATGTATATATATATATATATATATATATATATATATATATATATATATATATATATATATATATATATATATATATATATATATATATATATATATATATTTTTTTTTTCAACAAGTCGGTCGTCTCCCACCGAGGCAGGGTGACCCAAAAAAAGAAAGAAAATCCCAAAAAAGAAAATACTTTCATCATCATTCAACACTTTCACCACACTCACACATTATCACTGCTTTTGCAGAGGTGCTCAGAATATAACAGTTTAGAAGCATATACGTATAGAGATACACAACATATCCCTCCAAACTGCCAATATATATATATATATATATAAATAATGTGTGTGTGTGTGTATGTATGTATATATACATATATACATATAAATGTATATATATATATATACATATAAATTGTTTGAGGCCACAGATTCTTCTCTATGTAAAATGTTCGACACATGTTTGTCAGCTAGGATGTGTTAGACCTTTGGTCAGTCAGGGTTAAGTGTATTAGACCTCTGACCGTTCATTTTTATCTGGAATTCTTCTCTGTATGAAATCTGTCGAGTGCGTCTGTATGACTTCAGTTTGTATGAAAGTTTCAAAAGCCACTGATTACAGAAACAAAAGTCTTAATGGCAGAAGTTCAACAACAGGCACAGATTAAAAATTTAGAAAAAACTTTATAGAAGATCTTGTTTATTTAAGAAAAAAAAAACAGCGATGTAATCTTATCAGAACGTAAGATCGTTGTTGAAAACATTGCCATAACTGTCCTAGAGTAAGAGAAAAAGACGAAGAGTTAGACAGAGATTTTCAGAAGAAACTACCAGCGAGAAAAATGGCAGAAAGGAGTTCAGAAAGTAAATTCCTAACTAATATTTTGTATGTTCTTCTGGATCGTCTTACTGGAAACAGAACACGGCGTTGGGAAGCAACAGTGTTATGTGGAAATGTTCTGTAATGATTATCGATGATGCAAAAGAGAGAAAAAACAAAAAAACAGGAAATCTATGTAGCAAATCTAGCGTAGAAGGGTACGAGCATCCTGTAGAGGAGTTAGCAGCATTTATGAACATTGGCTCAGCACATCTGAAAGAGCATTTATAAACACTGGCTCAGCACGTCTGAAAGAGCATTTATAAACATTGGCTCAGCACGTCTGAAAGAGCATTTATAAACATTGGCTCAGCACATCTGAAAGAGCATTTATAAACATTGGCTCAGCACGTCTGAAAGAGCATTTATAAACACTGGCTCAGCACATCTGAAAGAGCATTTATAAACATTGGCTCAGCACATCTGAAAGAGCATTTATAAACATTGGCTCAGCACGTCTGAAAGAGCATTTATAAACATTGGCTCAGCACGTCTGAAAGAGGATCAACACCGTTTTAGCTTCTGTACGTAACTGTTTAAACCAGTTAAATTTTAACGTTTTAAATCCGAATGTTTCTGCATTATTCCACCGAAGATTGCAAAGGCAGAGTTCTCGTACAGCGCTCTGGGAAGAGTGAAACATACCATGAAATCAACTATGTGTGTTAACTAAAAGTTTAGTGTGTGTAAGAGTTAACTAAACAGTTTAGTGTGTGTGTGTAAGAGTTAACTATACAGTTTAGTGTGTGTCAGAGTTAACTAAGCAGTTTAGTGTGTGTCAGAGTTAACTAACCAGTTTAGTGTGTGTCAGAGCTAACTAAGCAGTTTAGGTGCCCTACTAATGGCAGTTCTTATGAGAAAAGAGTTGAATTTTAATGGCGCTGCTGGTTTGTTTGCTAGCCATAAAGTTCTGCTTGTATAAAACAAATTATTAGTCTGATGTTGACGAATTACCGTAATTTTTTACATATTAAGACTTTCAAGTCATCTGCAGTGTCCATTTTTATTGAGCCATGTTATAATTATATGCACTGTGAAGCTGATCACTCTCTCTCTCTCTTTTTTTATTTTTTTTTTACACAGGGTTTGACAAGGTTAGGTTACGGATCCCTAGCTTTATTGACAAGCTATTTACAGGTTAAGGATTCCTAACTTTATTGACAAGCTAAGAGCAGTTACCTACATCAGCTCATTTGAAAGCATTTTTATTGTTATGAGACATACAAGTAGGGAACAGGATGAAGTTGGAGCCATCTGTGGGCCAGCATTTTCATCTGATCAACTGACTTTATCTCGTTGACATCATTATGCTGTACGAATGTGTTCCATACTCGAGTCATCTTGGGTATATATGATCTCAGATGGAGTGATGTTCTGGAGAAGGGTACAGCCAGAGTGATGTTGCTGCTTTCTGCCCGTCTTGTGGTATAGAAACTTGTTTCACGCTGTCCTCGAAGTGGATCCAAGTGTGGTACTTTGACAATATTGGCCTTGCTTGGTTCTTGTAGGATTTGGTGGTCCTGTGGGTTAGAGCGTCTTGTAATTTACGCTCACCTTAAGGCGGGCCAAAACATCATGGGTTCCAGTCCTTCGCTAGTGGCAGTGTTGTTATAAATCAATACCACTCGTTCGTGGTTACAATAATATATATATATATATATATATATATATATATATATATATATATATATATATATATATATATATATATATATATATATATATATATATATATATATATATATATATATATATATATATATATATATATATATATATATATATATATATATATATATATATATATATATATATATATATATGTCGTGCCGAATAGGCAGAACTTGCGATCTTGGCTTAAAGAGCAACGTTTATCTTGCCATATAGGACAAGTGAAAATTTGTGTATGCAATAATTTCGCCAAAATCATTCTGACCCTAACGAAAAAAATATATTTCACTGTGTTTGTTTAGTATTAAATTATTGTAAACAAATCTAAAATATATTTAGTTGGGTTTGGCTAAAATAAATTGTTCTTGTTATAATAAGGTTAGGTAAGTTTTCTAAAATTCTTTTGGAGCAAAATTAAATTTTTTTACATTAACATTAATGAAAAAAATATATCTTTAAAGGTATAAGAGAAAATTTTAGAAAGGACTTAATTTTAAATGAGATCTTGCTAATTGACCAGTTTTACATATTCGGCACGATATAGATATATATATATATATATATATATATATATATATATATATATATATATATATATATATATATATTTATTTTTTATTATCACACAGGCAGGGTGACCCGAAAAAGAAAAACTTTCACCATCATCCACTCCATCACTGTCTTGCCAGAAGGGTGCTTTACACTTCAGTTTTTAAACTGCAACATAAACACCCCTCCTATATATATATATATATATATATATATATATATATATATATATATATATATATATATATATATATATATATATATATATATATATATATATATATATATATATATATATATATATATATATATATATATATATATATATATATAAATCTCTGAGTTTAAATCTTTATTATTTAAAAGTTGTCAGGAATAAAAATAGAAAGTTTGCTGCATTTCATTTTTGTTTCAATAAAGAAAATTTTAAGGGTATTGTTGGCGTTTTAATTATTAAACTGTCTACATTGTGCACCATATATAACTGATGCAATTTTTTTGATTTTGAAGAGAGGGAGAGGGAGGCGGGGAGAGGGAGGCGGGGAGAGGGAGGCGGGGAGAGGGAGGCGGGGAGTGGGAGGCGGGGAGAGGGAGGCGGGGAGAGGGAGGCGGGGAGAGGGAGGCGGGGAGAGGGAGGCGGGGAGAGGGAGGCGGGGAGAGGGAGGCGGGGAGAGGGAGGCGGGGAGAGGGAGGCGGGGAGAGGGAGGCGGGGAGTGGGAGGCGGGGAGAGGGAGGCGGGGAGAGGGAGGCGGGGAGAGGGAGGCGGGGAGAGGGAGGCGGGGAGAGGGAGGCGGGGAATGGGAGGCGGGGAGAGGGAGGCGGGGAGAGGGAGGCGGGGAGAGGGAGGCGGGGAGAGGGAGGCGGGGAGAGGGAGGCGGGGAGAGGGAGGCGGGGAGTGGGAGGCGGGGAGTGGGAGGCGGGGAGTGGGAGGCGGGGAGAGGGAGGCGGGGAGAGGGAGGCGGGGAGAGGGAGGCGGGGAGTGGGAGGCGGGGAGAGGGAGGCGGGGAGAGGGAGGCGGGGAGAGGGAGGCGGGGAGAGGGAGGCGGGGTGTGGGTGGCGGGGAGAGGGAGGCGGGGAGAGGGAGGCGGGGAGTGGGAGGCGGGGAGAGGGAGGCGGGGAGAGGGAGGCGGGGAGAGGGAGGCGGGGAGAGGGAGGCGGGGAGAGGGAGGCGGGGAGAGGGGAGTGGGGGGCGGGGAGTGGGAGGCGGGGAGAGGGAGGCGGGGGAGGGAGGCGGGGAGAGGGAGGCGGGGAGAGGGAGGCGGGGAGGAGGCGGGGAGAGGGAGGCGGGGAGAGGGAGGCGGGGAGAGAGTGGGAGGCGGGGAGAGGGAGGCGGGGAGAGGGAGGCGGGGAGAGGGAGGCGGGGAGTGGGAGGCGGGGAGAGGGAGGCGGGGAGAGGGAGGCGGGGAGAGGGAGGCGGGGAGAGGGAGGCGGGGAGTGGGAGGCGGGTAGAGGGAGGCGGGGAGAGGGAGGCGGGGAGAGGGAGGCGGGGAGAGGGAGGCGGGGAGAGGGAGGCGGGGAGAGGGAGGCGGGGAGTGGGAGGCGGGGAGAGGGAGGCGGGGAGAGGGAGGCGGGGAGAGTGAGGGGGGGAGAGGGAGGCGGGGAGAGGGAGGGGGGGAGAGGGAGGCGGGGAGAGGGAGGCGGGGAGAGGGAGGCGGGGAGAGGGAGGCGGGGAGAGGGAGGCGGGGAGAGGGAGGCGGGGAGAGGGAGGCGTGGAGAGGGAGGCGGGGAGTGGGAGGCGGGGAGAGGGAGGCGGGGAGAGGGAGGCGGGGAGAGGGAGGCGGGGAGAGGGTGGCGGGGAGAGGGAGGCGGGGAGTGGGAGGCGTGGAGAGGGAGGCGGGGAGTGGGAGGCTGGGAGAGGGAGGCGGGGAGTGGGAGGCGGGTGGGAGAGGGAGGCGGGGAGAGGGAGGCGGGGAGAGGGAGGCGGGGAGAGGGAGGCGGGGAGAGGGAGGCGGGGAGAGGGAGGCGGGGAGAGGGAGGCGGGGAGAGGGAGGCGGGGAGCGGGGAGAGGGAGGCGGGGAGTGGGAGGCGGGGAGAGGGAGGCGGGGAGAGGGAGGCGGGGAGAGGGAGGCGGGGAGAGGGAGGCGGGGAGAGGGAGGCGGGGACAGGGAGGCGGGGAGAGGGAGGCGGGGAGAGGGAGGCGGGGAGTGGGAGGCGGGGAGAGGGAGGCGGGGAGTGGGAGGCGGGTAGAGGGAGGCGGGGAGAGGGAGGCGGGGAGAGGGAGGCGGGGAGAGGGCGGCGGGGAGAGGGAGGCGGGGAGAGGGAGGCGGGGAGAGGGACGCGGGGAGTGGGAGGCGGGGAGAGGGAGGCGGGGCGAGGGAGGCGGGGAGAGGGAGGCGGGGAGAGGGAGGCGGGGAGAGGGAGGCGGGGAGAGGGAGGCGGGGAGAGGGAGGCGGGGAGTGGGGGTGAAGAATATGTTTCAAGGTGCTAGTATCACACGCATTATAAAAATGGAAACGTGCTGGTGCCACCAGCATTATACAGAGAGAAACGCCGTGGGTTTGGCTATAGCAAGAGAGGAGCTCGCGTCTTGTTACTCATTATGAAGTGAGTTCTAGCACGAGAGACGCTCACTACAGGAAATTTTAAGAGCGCTTGGGAGTTCTGCTCCGTCATTTCCTAGGGAATATTCCCGAGTCTACCACTTAAGAAGGAATATTCCAGACCAGCCACTTGTGTGGCAATATTCCCTCTTAACTATCTGGTCGGGAATATTCCCGACCAGCCACTTGAGAGGGAATATTCCCGACCAGCCACTTGAGAGTGAATATTCCCGACCAGCCACTTGTGTGACAATATTCCCTCTTAACTAGCTGGTCGGGAATATTCCCGACCAGCCACTTGAGAGGGAATATTCCCGACCAGTCACTTGAGAGTGAATATTCCCGACCAGGCACTTGAGAGTGAATATTCCCGACCAGGCACTTGAGAGGGAATATTCCACAGGGGTCTGCTACTAGAGAGGGAATATTACCGTGGTATTTACTTAATGAAGAGAGTCGACCTGGTCCCCGGTAGCTCCTCAATATCAAGAAGAGACGCTTAACTAATATTAGCGGGATTAAAGCTTTCCAGGATATTAGCCACTTTACCCGACCACTTTACTCGGCCACTTTACTTTCAACCAGCCAACTCTGAAGGCAGAGTTAATCAAATGGTATCAAATCTCCTTTGCCACAGCTTCGGACTTGGAGTATAGCCCGGGAAGAGGATACTTTGGAGGATCCGAATCCTTTCATTAAATTTAGAAATCATCCTCATCTCTGGGTTATAATAAGTGACAATATTTTTTTTATTGAATTTTTTTGGGAGATATATTGAAGGGGGGGCGATCACATTTAATGAGTGTTTTTAACGAATCGTGAGTAGGAATTATTTTAATTATCAGAGCGGTGATGCGAATTGTTATTATGTGAGTGAGGAAATGATAACGTATGCGCACTTGTCTTGGCCATCCTCGTTCCCCGTCGTTGCTGAAATCTTAAAAGATAGCAGAGAGAGAGAGAGAGAAAGAGAGATAGAGAGAGAGAGAGAGAGAGAGAGAGAGAGAGAGAGAGAGAGAGAGAGAGAGAGAGAGAGAGAGAGAGAGAGAGAGAGAGAGAGAGAGAGAGAGACGGAGGATCGCTGTCTTTCAAGAGTCTTAAAAGACTCTAGAAAGAGAGCCGGGTTACTGCTTGTAAGACCCTGGCGGAGGGTCGTAAGAGACTGCGAGGGAAGAAAGGTCTGTTCCTGTCTATGAATGTAATGAAATTCTCGCCGAGGAAATTATGATACTCGCCTTTATGACATTTTGTAATGTCCTCCATCTTTTTTTTCAAAATGTAGATTGCAAACCAGGTCTGTGTAAATAATGAAACTGCATTTTAATATGCATAAAGAAGCATGCGCAACGTATGAGAAACACTTATTTTATTAGACATTTTGCTCTCCAGGAGCTATTACATATTGGGTTGAAGATGTTGATGAGCGAAACATGGGAGTGATGATGGTATTAATAAGAAAAACACTGCATTAAAGAAGATCTTGATGAGTGTAACATTGAAGGTATTGAAACTTAGGTATTGTGTAGTAACTCGTCCAGATTATTGTATTAAACTCCATAATGCTGTGTGTTGTTTCAATGTGTTGTGTGTGTTGTTTCTATGTGTTGTGTGTGTTGTTTCTATGTGTTGTGTGTGTTGTTTATGTGTTGTGTGTGTTGTTTATGTGTTGTGTGTGTTGTTTCAATGTGTTTAGTGTTGTTACAATGTGTTGTGTGTGTTATTTCACTGTGTTGTGTGTTGTTTCAATGTGCTGTGTGTTCTTTCAATGTGTTGTGTGTGTTATTCCAATTTGTTGTGTGTTGTTTCATTGTGTTGTGTGTTGTTTCAATATGGTGTGTGTTGTTTCAATGTGTTGTGTTGTTTCATTGTGTTGTGTGTTTCAGTGTGTTGTGTTTCATTTATTGTGTGTTGTGTGTGTTGTTTCTTTCAGTGTGTTGTGTTGTTTCAATGTGTTGTGTGTTGTTTCAGTGTGTTGTGTGTTGTTTCAATGTGTTGTGTGTTTCAGTGTGTTGTGTGTTGTTTCAGTGTGTGTTGTTTCAGTATGTGTGTGTTGTTTATGTGTTGTGTGTGTTGTTTCTATGTGTTGTGTGTGTTGTTTATGTTGTGTGTTCTTTCAGTTGTTTCAATGTGTTGTTTCAATGTTTGTGTGTTGTTTCAGTAATGTTGTGTGTTGTTTCAATGTGTGTTATGTTGTTTCAATGTTTGCAGTTCTGTAATTGTTTGTGTTGTTTCATTGTGTTGTGTTGTTTATTTTGTTTTTTCAATGTGTTGTGTTGTTTCAATTTGTAATGTGTTTAATCTGTGTGTTATTTCAAGTGTGTTGTTGTTGTTTCAATGTGTTGTGTGTTGATTCCAAGTTTGTTGTGTGTTGTTTCATGTTGTATGTTGCATGTGTTGTTTCAATAATGGTGAGTGTGCTTTCTAATGTTGTTGTGTTGTTTCAATGTGTTGTGTATGGTTTCAAGTATGTTGTGTGTGTTTCGTGTGTGTTTCAATGTGCTGTGTTGTTTCAAGTGTGTTGTGTGTTGTTTCAATGTGTTGTGTGTTGTTTCAATTGTGTTGTGTGTTGTTTCATTGTATTTGTGTTTCAGTGTATTGTGTTGCAATTGTTGTTGTTTCAATGTTTGTTGTTTTGTTTCATGTATGTGTTGTTTCAAGTGTGCTTGTGTGTTATTTCATTGTGTTGTGTGTTGTTTCAATTTTGTTTTCAATTGGTGAGTGTTGTTTCAATGTGTTGTGTTTGTTTCAATGTAATGTTGTTTCAATGTGTTGTATTTTTTCATGTATTGTTTCAGTGTGTTTGTGTGTTGTTTCAATGTGTTGTGTGTTGTTTCAATGTGTGTTGTGTCTTTGTTGTTTCAATGTGTTGTTGTTTCATTTTTGTTGTTTCTGTTAATGTGTGTTTCAATTGTGTGTTGTTTCATTTGTGTTGTTGTTTCAATGTGTGTTGTTTCAATTTGTGTTGTTTCATTGTGTTGTGTGTTGTTTCAATATGGTGAGTGTTGTTTCAATGTGTTGTGTTGTTTCAATGTGTTGTGTTGTTTCAATGTGTTGTGTTGTTTCAATTGTTGTGTGTGTTTCAGTTGTGTGTTTCAGTGTGTTGTGTATTGTTTCAATGTGTTGTGTGTTTCATGTTTGTGTATGTTGATTTGTTGTGTTGTTTCAATAATGTTGTGTTTGTTTCAATTATGTGTGTTGTTTCAATTTGTGTTTTGTTTCAATGTGTTGTGTTTGTTTCAGTGTGTTGTGTATTGTTTCAATGTGTTGTGTGTTTCCAGTGTGTTGTGTGTTGTTTCAGTGTGTGTGTGGTTTGTTTGTGTTTGTTTCAAGTGTGTTGTGTGTTGTTTCAATGTGTTGTGTTTGTTTCAGTGTTTGTGTTTCAGTGTGTTGTGTGTTGTCAGGTATTTGTGTTGTTTCGTGTTTGTGTTTGTTTCAATTGTGTTGTGTTGTTTCAATGTTTTGTAATGTTGTTTCATGTGTTTGTGTTTCAGTATTGTTGTATTGTTTCCAGTGTTGTAGTGTTTCATTGTTGTATGTTATTTCAATGTGTGTGTTTGTTTCAATGTGTTGTGTGTTGTTTCAATGTGTTGTGTGTTGTTTCAATGTGTTGTGTATTGTTTCAATGTAATTTGTGTGTTTTTCAGTGTTGTGTGTTGTTTCAGTTGTGTTATTTCAGTGTATTGTGTGTTGTTTCAATGTGTTGTGTGTTGTTTCAATGTGTTGTGTGTTGTTTCAGTGTGTTTTTTTCAATGTGTTGTGTTTCAGTTGTGTTGTGTGTTGTTTCAATGTGTTGTGTTGTGTTTCATTGTTGTGTTGTTTCAATTATTGGTTTCAGATGTTGTTGTGTTTCAATTTTGTTTTGTTTCAAGTGTTTTGTGTTTCAGTTGTTGTGTTGTTTCAATGTGTTGTGTTGTTTCAATGTTTTGTGTTGTTTCAATATGTTTGTTGTTTCAATGTGCTGTGTGTTGTTTCAAGTTGTTGTGTGTTGTTTCAATGTTTGTTGTTGCAATTTTGTGTTTGTTTCAATGTTGTGTGTTGTTTCAAGTGTGTTGTTGTTTCAATGTTGTTGTTGTTTCAAGTGTTGTGTTTCGTGTGTTGTGTTGTTTCAATGTGTTGTGTTGTCTTTCAATGTGTTGTTTTGTTTCATGTTGTGTGTGTTTCATTGTTGTGTTGTTTCAGTTATTGTGTGTTGTTTCAATGTATTTGTAGTTGTTTCAATGTGTTGTGTGTTGTTTCAATGTGTTGTGTATTGTTTCAATGTGTTTGTTTGTTTCAATGTGTTGTGTGTTTCAATGTTGTGTTGTTTCAAGTTTGTTGTTGTTTCACTGTGTTGTGTGTTTCAGTGTGTTGTGTGTTGTTTCAGTGTGTTGTGTGTTGCAATTGTGTTTGTTTCAATTTGTGTTTCAGTGTGTTGTGTGTTGTTCATTGTGTTTTCAGAATTTGTGTGTTTCAGTGTGTGTGTTATTTCAATGTGTTGTGTGTTGTTTCAATATTTGTGTGTTGTTTCTGTGTTGTGTGTGTTCTTTCAATTTTTGTGTAAGTTTCAATGTGTTGTGTGTTGTTTCAGTGTGTTGTGTGTTTCAGTGTGCTGTGTGTTGTTTCAGTGTGTTGTGTGTTGTTTCAATGTGTTGTGTGTTGTTTCAATGTGTTGTGTGTTGTTTCAATGTGTTGTGTGTTGTTTCAATGTGTTGTGTGTTGTTTCAATGTGTTGTGTGTTGTTTCAGTGTGTTGTGTGTTTCAGTGTGTTGTGTGTTGTTTCAATGTGTTGTGTGTTGTTTCAATGTGTTGTGTGTTGTTTCAGTGTGTTGTGTGTTTCAGTGTGTTGTGTGTTGTTTCAGTGTGTTGTGTGTTGTTTCAATGTGTTGTGTGTTGTTTCAGTGTGTTGTGTGTTGTTTCAATGTGTTGTGTGTTGTTTCAATGTGTTGTGTGTTGTTTCAATGTGTTGTGTGTTGTTTCAATGTGTTGTGTGTTGTTTCATTGTGTTGTGTGTTGTTTCATTGTGTTGTGTGTTGTTTCATTGTGTTGTGTGTTGTTTCAATATGGTGAGTGTTGTTTCAATGTGTTGTGTTGTTTCAATGTGTTGTGTTGTTTCAATGTGTTGTGTTGTTTCAATGTGTTGTGTTGTTTCAGTGTGTTGTGTGTTGTTTCAATGTGTTGTGTGTTGTTTCAGTGTGTTGTGTGTTTCAGTGTGTTGTGTGTTGTTTCAATGTGTTGTGTGTTGTTCCAGTTTGTTGTGTGTTGTTCCAGTTTGTTGTGTGTTGTTCCATAGTGCTGATCACAATATTCACCTCGATGGCGTCGTGTGTAATGCCTACAAATACTTGAAGATTAAAATTCACTAGTGACTTTTTATTTATATAATGTTCAAAGCATTATAGACATAAATATATTTAGAAATTACAGTTTTCTGGTTACAATGAATCTTTCTCTAGTTTAGTTAAACTTCAATATTATTCACACTGATAACGGGGGGTTAAACGGGTTTTTAAATAATCATGTGAGTTTATTTTTAAATTGTAACTTTTTTTTGGTTCGGTAAAGTTATTGGAACATACAATATTGTTCTGTTGACAGTAATTATTGGTGTTTGAATGCGTAAAAAATTCTGTAATTGTATACCAGTGTAACAGCTCATAAAATGTTCATGAAACTCATTTTGTAAAGAAATTATATCTTAGGGTTTATGTTAAATTATTTTTGCTAATTTCTTCCATTAAAATCATTCAAAAAATGTTATATCATTTTACTTATTTTATATAAGTTCCGTAATTTGTTGCATTGCTTTTTTTAACGAAAAGTTAGAAGATATAAATATGGCGAGTCAGCAGGCAGTTGCAAAGCAATTTAAGTTTGTTTAGATGCAATCTTGCAGAGAGCGATGCAGCAGCACCCTGCAAGTAATGCATTGTTGTGCACCGAAGGCCACGTTTCTTGGATTTTTGGAATATGAAGAAACACTCTTCCTTACTGTTCAAATTTTCAATAAAGAAAATGTGTGTTGTATGGAGCATTAGAAAACAGGTGTGTAGGTCGAAACAAACCCCCCCCCACACACACACAGGCGGAGACAGGAGCTGCTAATCGATCCTGGCAATAGCTATTAGCGATTGTGTGTGTGTGTGTGTGTGTGTGTGTGTGTGTGTGTGTGTGTGTGTGTGTGTGTGTGTGTGTGTGTGTTTCTGTGTGTGTAGCACTGTAGGTGGGTTCATATTTTCGACATGCACACCTGTCTGGTAATGCTCCATACAACACACGGGAAACAAAAAGGATATTCATCACATAACAAAACACTGTCAGACTAACATCATCATGTGCAACAAAGATGACTGTCACTTGCACCTCTCACACACCAGACGTGATCATCTTGGCTTCTTTACGGGATCGAATTACCGACTTTCAGATAACTTCAATGCCATATAGTTGAACATAATCTGTGGCATATACAGCAGTATTGTACTCTGTGTCAACAAAAACATTACCACATAACTTATTCAAAAGGTGTATATAAAAACTGGACGACGTTTCGATTTAAGACCATTATGCAGTCGAGAAAAAAATCATTTCGAACATTTCCAGTTACGAGTTGGTTGTCAGTTGTTAGAGCCACTGTGTTGTGATTATTATTCTTGTAAAAAAAATAATTTTGACCCATGGATAATTCATTAGAAGATATCAACTCTCTCCTCCCTAATTCAAGAACATAACGGAAGAAAGTGAAATGTTTTATAAAGTTTGACACAAAATGTTTACAATTAGCCATGAATATGAAGGTCCGGGGCAAGGAAAGCCGAGACGCTGACATCAGGATGTAGGACCTGCAAGGAACAACATGAAAGGAAGTTCTCAGGACGGTACTTGGAGGAGATCACCATAATTTGTCTCGGAGAAGTCTTCATCTGAAGCTCGGAAATGTAGCATCAAAGACTGAAAGTTTTACTGCAACAGACTCATGACCTCTGGCGCCGAGTCCAGAATCTTTGACTTTGAACTTGTTGGAAGATTTGTATAGAACCAGCAAGTTTATTCGACTTATCATGCAACAGTGACCATCGTCTTGCAGTAACTACTATTTACAGTACTTCGTGCTCAACGACTGTTGAAGATTGTCTCAGACCGGTAGGGTAAGCCACACTACACATTCATTGTTGTTGTAACGCACTACTGGAACACTTTACGAAAGTATACCCTTCGTGTTTCAATTTGTTAAGACACAAAAAATGGGAAGAAAGAGAGAAGGCTATAAAGACTAGTGTATTAGTTGCTGCTGAGCAGTGATTCAAATGATGATGTCTGTCAATGTTTGAGCTGCCTGTCACTAGTTGATCTGCCTATCACTAGTTGATCTGCCTATCACTAGTTGATCTGCCTGTCACTGGTTGATCTGCCTGTCACTCGTTGATTTAGGTGAAGACACTGAGGGTCACTGATTAATTCAGGTGAAGGTTCCCTTAATTTGTAGACGTATTCGTTGCTGTTGCATGTGTAGTGACTACTAGATTGGTTGTTGCCAGTGGAGTGACTACCGGTTTGGTTGTTGTCAGTAAAATGACTACCAGTATGGTTGTTAGTAGCAAATATCAACTATTATCATACCTACCAAAGCTACCGCCACCATCACCACTACTACCACTACCACAATAACAACCATCACTAGAGTGTGTACATGATATTGCAGCCCAATGAACTCTTCGTTATTAAGTACGTGCTGGGTAACGGACACACGTCATACAAAGCCACGACCCTGCAAGTCATTTCAGTCAGCTGAAAGCAGGGTGGGTCAGAGGCATTTAGCGGGTAGTCGACTAACTTAGCTAGTCGACTACCCAGCACCACAAACCCTGAGTACTGGCTGTCTGATCTTTCAGATGGAGTTGGTTGTTGAACACCTCAAGCTATCAGCTGGTTCATATAGTATTAGTTATCTATCTTAGTTTGTTATGAGAGTCAGCAAGATATAAACACTGTGAGGTGACTGTCTCTCACTGTATGTATACCGAGAACTTACATTAATCCCTAATTTAGGGCTTAAAGTACTACTGACTGGTAATGAAAAGGCGACATGCAGCCTTATGACCCTCGGTTAGTGGATAGGCTTTAAACGCCATAAAACAATCAGCCTCAGGAGTGTACAGTCACTGTCGTAGTTGAGAGTACTCATCTAGCACTACGATTCTCCATAAACTCGGGTCACTTTAGGCCTGAGGTTGACTTAGCACATAGTGTACACATGTG
>NC_091304.1:22207774-22210274 GCF_038502225.1 Cherax quadricarinatus
GTGGATATCTTAGCTTGATGACGTCAGTTAATGGATCAGTAGGATATCTTAGTTGATGACTGTCGTTAATGGATCAGTGGATATCTTGATGATAACTGTCCAGTTAATAGATCAGTGGATATCTTAGTTGATGACGTCAGTTAATGGATCAGTGGATATCTTAGTTGATAACTGTCAGTTAATAGATCAGTGGATATCTTAGTTGATGACTGTCAGTTAATAGATCAGTGGATATCTTAGTTGATAACTGTCAGTTAATGGATCAGTGGATATCTTAGTTGATGACTGTCAGTTAATAGATCAGTGGATATCTTAGTTAATGACTGTCAGTTAATAGATCAGTGGATATCTTAGTTGATAACTGTCAGTTAATGGATCAGTGGATATCTTAGTTGATGACTGTCAGTAATAGATCAGTGGATATCTTAGTTGATGACTGTCAGCTAATAGATCAGTGGATGTCTTAGTTAATGTCTGCCAGATAACAGGCCAATAGAGGATTACCTAAGTAACTCAATAAGCAAAAAGAAATCTACAGGAGAATTTTGTCAATGGATAATTATGTTATTTAAAATGTTTTGGACCAAAAAATTTATCCATGGTTATTATAAAGAATGAAAAAGAAAATCATGATGGTAAAACTGAGCGTAACTGCTCGTCATGTTTCACTACCAGCTCTGGTTATTGGACGATTGAACCATTTACTTGAAGTCGATTTTGGATGGTCACCGCCCACAATCCCACCCCAGCGGCTCTGTTCCAGCGTAGGCCTGATCGACCAAGTTGTTAGTGCTAGCTGCAAGCAATCCATCGTACCGTACGCATGACTTGCATGAGATCAATATCTGGTGAGAAAATTATTCAAAGAAACAATATGATTGCATGAAAAGCATATTGCAAACTTAAAACCACAAAAATGATTAAGTTATGCTGAAATTAAATAGGCAAGGGGAGGGGAAAGCTTAGAATTACTCTGTTTTTTCTGTTCTTTCTCTGTTAACGGAATATTCTTAAAAGAATTTATCTTAAACATTTGTCAATGAATCAGTAAGTGGAGCAAGTGAAACATGGATAATAAACCCCGTGGCCTGGTGGTTAAAGTTCTCGGTTCACACAGCGAGGGTCTGGGTTAGATTCGCAGCGAGGGTAGAAACACTGGGCGTGTTTCTTTACACCTGTTGTCTATGTTCAGCCATCAATAAAATGGGTACCTGGGTATCAGTCGACTGATATTGGTCGCATCCTGGGACAAAACTGACCTAATTTGCCCGAAATGCTCTGCATAACATGCGGCTTCATATATAGTAGTAATATGTCCCTGATGTCAGCTAGGACTGTATACCTTATACATGTACTTGTAGAAATAAAGATGTTATCATTATTATTATTATTATTATTATTATTATTATTATTATTATTATTATTATTATTATTATTATTATTATTATTATTATTATTATTATTATTATTATTATTATTATTATTATAGAACGCCAGGCTCCAATGTTTAAGTGAAACCTGGGTAACAAAGTCCGTAGAGTTTAGAAGAACAGGATCCGGGAGTAAGTGAAACATGGGTAGCAAACTCCGTAGAGTTTCAATAGTATCATATTTAACTTGACTCAACGAAATCGTAATGACACGATTGGTATCATATTTATGCGTTATATCTATAGATTATATACTACTACTACTACTACTACTACTACTACTACTACTACTACTACTACTACTACTACTACTACTACTAATAATAATAATAATAATAATAATAAAAACAATGTCAGTAATAATAATTCTTATTTTTATGATTATTACTTGTTGTTGTTGTTGTTGTTGTTGTTGTTGTTGTTGTTGTTGTTGTTGTTGTTGTTGTTGTTGTTGTTGTTGTTGTTGTTGTTGTTGTTGTTGTTGTTGTTGTTGTTGTTGTTGTTGTAACTATTGTTGTTATTGTTGCTGTTGTTGTTGTTGCTTGTTGTTCTTTCTTCTTCTTCTCCTTCTTCTTCTCTTCTTCTCTTCTTCTTCTTTCTTCTTCTCTTCTCTCTCTCTCTTTAGTCTTCTC
The DNA here is from genome assembly GCF_038502225.1 of Cherax quadricarinatus. Taxonomy (NCBI): domain Eukaryota; kingdom Metazoa; phylum Arthropoda; class Malacostraca; order Decapoda; family Parastacidae; genus Cherax; species Cherax quadricarinatus. Next base: position 22,209,837 of record NC_091304.1, read on the forward strand.
TTCTTCTTCTTCTTCTTCTTCTTCTTCTTCTTCTTCTTCTTCTTCTTCTTCTTCTTCTTCTTCTTCTTCTTCTTCTTCTTCTCCTTCTTCTCCTTCTTCTTCTTCTTCTTCTTCTTCTTCTTCTTCTTCTTCTTCTTCTTCTTCTTCTTCTTCTTCTTCTTCTTCTTCTTCTTCTTCTTCTTCTTCTTCTTCTTCTTCTTCTTCTTCTTCTTATTATTATTATTATTACACACACACACAATAATAACAACACACACACACACACACACATTACACACACACACACACACACACATTATTATTACACACATTATATTATTATTATTATTATTATTATTATTATTATTATTATTATTATTATTATTATTATTATTATTATTATTATTATTATTATTATTATTAACAACAACAGCAATAACAACAATATCTCTACATTCA
>NC_091304.1:22215274-22217774 GCF_038502225.1 Cherax quadricarinatus
GTCTCTTAGTGCTTGGGCCGTGGTCTCATCCTTGGGGGCTACAGTGTCGTCACTTGTAATTATTCTTATTGCTCCCAATGTGTTACCTTCTTCGATTTTTTTGCTAACCTGTGCGCAAATTTTCTCATTTTCAGTGGGACTTTTCTTTGATTCCTACGATGATGGGGCAGAGGGACATAGTTGTCCGTTCTTGGGTAGTTGCGCACTGCCTTGGTAACTGACGTGGTTAGCAGTTTGCCTCGTCTTTCAGGAACTGCAAGACAGACATTGCCGAACAAGAGAAGGTTGCGCCATGCTTGGATGGTGCCTCGGGCTTCTAAGTTGGTGGAACCTCCATTCACCCGCTTAAGAAGGTCTGTGAATTTCCCTTCTGCATATGGGCGAGCCGCTTTAGGGATGTGAGTTAGTGTACTGCTAGCAGTGGATTTGAATGCCAACAGAAGGTTATCGCAAGTGACGAGGTTGCCATTGGAATTGTCATCTGCCTGTGGAGGCTGTGGGCTGCTCTCTGCTGGGGGCATATGTGATCCTGCATATCCATTGTGTGCACGAATACGGCCATCCCTGTTGCGTGCTCGAAACTCTCCACATACTTGACATGTGCCTCTTCTTTCATTGTTGAGTGCACTGTTTCCCTGACTTTGTGGCTGGCTGGCTTCATCATCTGCCATACCTCAGACTGTGTGGTAAGCCCAGGCTGAAGAGAAAATGGCGCATGACACATACCGCATGTGGTTCATGGTGGTGGTGGGGGGGGGAGGAGAGGGGTCTCCCGTCCTTGTGGTGGGCGGTGGAAGAAAGGGAGGGGTGGGAGATCTGTGATGAGGCGGAGTTGGGCACTCACTCCCTCCCAGGACAAGTCACTATACACCACAATGCCCTGTGCACATGTTACTATACACCACTATGCTATGTGCACAGCCCCCGCTATCAACGACACACCGCTATACACTACACATGCTATGCGCATACCATGCACATACTATGCACTGTACACTATAGACTATATACACTATACACACGGTGAACAAACACTCCATTGTTGTAACACGAGCACACGGTGTATGCGCGCCTTTTTGGGGAAGGGGGGGGTAGTTTTACCCCTCAACCTCCGCCTGCTCCTCCTCCATGAGGCCTCCCCTCACCGACCTCTCCTACCCCTAGGTGACCGTTATGTTCCCTCACTGAATTCACATACACAGAACTTTTCTTGATTCTGAAGGAAGAGACGAAATGCGAAGTCTTCTAGCCCTTTCCAACACGAGCAGCAGATATTCACACACCAGCCTGTTGATGATAATCCTGGTAGGTGTTCTTGATTGGACGATATTGTGCCAAAATCACAGAGCGGGATGTATATATATATATATATATATATATATATATATATATATATATATATATATATATATATATATATATATATATATATATATATATATATATATACATATATGCAAAACAACCACTGTGAAAGAGTAGTGAAATTCCAAGCGCTTTCGGGACTACTCACATTGTCAAGGAACTATGAAAGTAATACATCAAAGGAAGGCAATTAAACGACAAAGAAACACCTGACGCGCGACAATACCGGACTCATAAGAAAACAGGAACATTGGAGTAGGTCCGCTGGTCCAACTAGACAGGTCCTCACGACATCCCACTAACAAAACATTCTACCCAAGAAATAAGGCTTATTATTTGTCCAATATATTATTAAACTCTAACCAAATTTTATTAATTATAAATGAGTCTAATTAAATAGCTTAGCCCATTCTATAAACTTTACTGTTGAGTTTGAGGAAAATAACTCATTGCCTTTTCTAGATGTTTTAATTATAAAGAGTAATAATGAATTCAAATTTAAAATTTACAGAAAACCTACGAATAACTGTTCCTATGTCCACTATTATTCTTCCCATCAAGATAGAGTTAAACTGTCTGTTTTCTCATCAATGTTTTTGAGAGCTTTACGTATTTGTAATCCAGAGTTCATAGATGAAGAAATATCCAAAATTTATGAAATAGCCATTGATCTGAAATACCCGAGAAATGTAATTGATAAATCATTTAAAATTGCTAGAAATACTTTTTACAACCCAAAAAGGGACAACCAATTTTATTCGACTAAAAATATGTTGGTTCTCCCTTACCATGAAAACTTGGTTGATATGCCTTCTCTTCTTAAGACTTTTAATATTAAAGTTGTATTTAAAAATCTTGATACAGTAAAAAAACTTTTGATAAAGAATTCCCCCCAAAATGCTGACGGATGTGTCTATAAGATTCCTTGTAAAATTTGCGATGAAGTTTATTACGGTCAAACTGGTAAAAATCTCGAACTTAGATTAAAACAACATAAATATAGCATTAGAACTGGACAAGATTCCAATGCTCTATTTATTCACGTGAGAGATTTTAACCATTCAATTGATTTTCAAAAAGTTGAAAAAGTTGTATCAAGCAAGTCCATGGTCGACAGAAATATAATTGAATCTTG
>NC_091304.1:22220274-22227774 GCF_038502225.1 Cherax quadricarinatus
ATGTAAAAATTTTTAATTTTGTTCCAAAAGAATCTTAGAAAACTTACCTAACCTTATTATAACAAGAACAATTTATCTTCCCCTAACCCAGCTAAATATATTTTAATTTTGATTACAGTAATTTAATACTAAACAAACAGTGAAATATATTTTTTTCGTTAGGTTCAGAATAATTTTGGCGAAATTATTGCATACACAAATTTTCGCTTGTCCTATATGGCAAGATGAGCGTTGCTATTTAAGCCAAGATCGCAAGTTCTGCCTATTCGGCACGACATATATATATATATATATATATATATATATATATATATATATATATATATATATATATATATATATATATATATATATATATATATGTATATATACATATATATATATATATGTATATATATATATATATATATATATATATATATATATATATATATATATATATATATATATATATATATATATATATATATATATATATATATATAATATATATGAATATATGAATTTGGTAGGGTATGTAAAAGAAGAAAATTATAAGTGAATATATGAAAGAGTAAGGTGATGAGGATAACAAAAGGATTAGGTGGCGAAAGACTGAATATCAGATTGGAGGGAGAGAGTATGGAGGAGGTGAATGTATTCAGATATTTAGGAGTGGACGTGTCAGCAGATGAGGCGAATCATATAATTAATGAAGGGAAAAGAGTGAGTGGTGCACTTAGGAGTTTGTGGAGACAAAGAACTTTGTCCGGAGAAGCAAAGAGGGGAATGTATGAGAGTATAGTTATACCAATGTTCTTATATGGGTGGGAGGCATGGGTGATGAATTGTGCAATGAGGATATGGCTGGAGGCAGTGGAAATGTCATGTCTGAGGGCAATGTGTGGTATGAATATAACGTAGAGAATTCGTAGTTTGGAAATTAGGAGCAGGTGCAGGATTACCAAAACTATTATCCAGAGGGCTGAGGAGGGGTTGTTGAGGTGGTTCGGACATATAGAGAGAATGGAATAAAACAGAAATGACTTCGAGAGTGTATGAACCTGTAGTGGAGGGAAGGCGGGATAGGGGTCAGGCTAGGAAAGGTTGGAGGGAGGGGGTAAAGGAGGTTCTGTGTGCGAGGGGCTTGGACTTCCAGCAAGCATGCGTGAACGTATATGATAGGAGTGAATGGAGACAAATGGTTTTTAATCCTTGACGTGCTGTTGGAGTGTAAGCAAAGTAGCATTTATGAAGGGATTCAGGGAAACCAGCAGGCCGGACTTGAGTCCTGGAGATGGGAAGTACAGTGCCTGCACTCTGAAGGAGGGGTGTTAATGTTGCAGTTTTATAACTGTAGTGTAAAGCACCCCTCTGGCAAGACAGTGATGGAGTGAATGATGATGAAAATTTTTCTTTTTCGGGCCATCCTCCCTTGGTGGGAATCGGCAGATGTGCTAATAAAAAATAATATATATGTCGTGCCGAATAGGCAGAATTTGCGATCTTGGCTTAAATAGCAACGATCATCTTGCCATATAGGACAAGCGAAAATTTGTGTATGCAATAATTTCGCCAAAATCATTCTGAACCTAATGAAAAAAATATATTTCAGTGTGTTTGTTTAGTATTAAATTATTGTAAGCAAATCTAAAATATATTTAGTTGGGTTAGGTTAAAATAAATTGTTCTTGTTATAATAAGGTTAGGTAAGTTTTCTACGATTCTTTTGGAGCAAAATTCAAATTTTTTACATTAACATTAATGAAAAAAATATATCTTTAAACGTATAAGAGAAAATTTTAGAAAGGACTTAATTTTAAATGAGTTCTTACTAATTGACCAGTTTTACATATTCGGCACGACATATATATATATACATATATAAATATATATATATATATATATATATATATATATATATATATATATATATATATATATATATATATATATATATATATATATATATATATATATATATATATATATATATTCTTTCCTTTGAAAGAAAGAATATATATATATATATATATATATATATATATATATATATATATATATATATATATATATATGTATGTATATATATATATATATATATATATATATATATATATATATATATATATATATATATATATATATATATATATATATTTATATATATATATATATATATATATATATATATATATATATATATATATATATATATATATATATATATATATATATATATATATATATATATATTTCGGACTTGCATGGTGTAAGGAGTGCGTGTGTCTCTATACCCAGTGTTGACATAGTTAATAAAAGTAACACAATGGTACTTAGTGTGGTGGAGTGAAGAAAATGAGAAAATTCTTCTTTTATTGAAATACGCGAAGTATACAGTTACTTGTGGAAATACGTAAAACCTGTACTTGGCAGCAGCGGTCGCAATATACACAACAGAAAACAAATATTCTTCCAGTAATCTTTCTTCACTAGTCACTCTACCATAGCCAACAATAGTGATAAAATAGTATTTGATGTGGTGGAGGTGGAAAAAATGCAGAAAAGTTAAATACAGTGATTAAAAAGTGCCCAGAAACTGAGGCTGTAAAAAAGGATGCTTGGTGTCACTAGTTTCCTTCAACACGCAGCTAAGCTGCCACCGGTCACCAGCTCACCAACACGCAGCTAAGCTGCCACCAGTCACCAGCTCACCAACACGCAGCTAAGCTGCCACCAGTCACCAGCTCACCAACACGCAGCTAAGCTGCCACCAGTCACCAGCTCACCAACACGCAGCTAAGCTGCCACCAGTCACCAGCTCACCAACACGCAGCTAAGCTGCCACCAGTCACCAGCTCACCAACACGCAGCTAAGCTGCCACCAGTCACCAGCTCACCAACACGCAGCTAAGCTGCCACCAGTCACCAGCTCACCAACACGCAGCTAAGCTGCCACCGGGTCACCAGCTCACCAACACGCAGCTAAGCTGCCACCAGTCACCAGCTCACCAACACGCAGCTAAGCTGCCACCAGTCACCAGCTCACCAACACGCAGCTAAGCTGCCACCAGTCACCAGCTCACCAACACGCAGCTAAGCTGCCACCAGTCACCAGCTCACCAACACGCAGCTAAGCTGCCACCAGTCACCAGCTCACCAACACGCAGCTAAGCTGCCACCAGTCACCAGCTCACCAACACGCAGCTAAGCTGCCACCAGTCACCAGCTCACCAACACGCAGCTAAGCTGCCACCAGTCACCAGCTCACCAACACGCAGCTAAGCTGCCACCAGTCACAAGCTCACCAACACGCAGCTAAGCTGCCACCAGTCACCAGCTCACCAACACGCAGCTAAGCTGCCACCAGTCACCAGCTCACCAACACGCAGCTAAGCTGCCACCGGGTCACCAGCTCACCAACACGCAGCTAAGCTGCCACCAGTCACCAGCTCACCAACACGCAGCTAAGCTGCCACCAGTCACCAGCTCACCAACACGCAGCTAAGCTGCCACCAGTCACCAGCTCACCAACACGCAGCTAAGCTGCCACCGGGTCACCAGCTCACTAACACGCAGCTAAGCTGCCACCAGTCACCAGCTCACCAACACGCAGCTAAGCTGCCACCTGTCACCAGCTCACCAACACGCAGCTAAGCTGCCACCAGTCACCAGCTCACCAACACGCAGCTAAGCTGCCACCAGTCACCAGCTCACCAACACGCAGCTAAGCTGCCACCAGTCACCAGCTCACAAACACGCAGCTAAGCTGCCACCGGGTCACCAGCTCACCAACACGCAGCTAAGCTGCCACCAGTCACCAGCTCACCAACACGCAGCTAAGCTGCCACCAGTCACCAGCTCACCAACACGCAGCTAAGCTGCCACCAGTCACCAGCTCACCAACACGCAGCTAAGCTGCCACCAGTCACCAGCTCACCAACACGCAGCTAAGCTGCCACCAGTCACCAGCTCACCAACACGCAGCTAAGCTGCCACCAGTCACCAGCTCACCAAACACGCAAGTCAGATAATAGCAATAATCTGTAAAAGTATATGTATCAAACTATAGTATATATACCAGCACATAAAACAAAATACTTCTATAGTGGACCTCTACCCTAGTCAAGAGGAGAACTGTTTAAGTATTTATACCAACATATGAAACAAAATACTTTAATAGTAGGATTATAATCCAGCCTACCCAGGAGAATTGTTCAAGTGTACCAGGAGGAAAGACTATTGTATAGGATTGAAACTATATTATATAAAATCCATGTATATCAAACTACAGTATATATACCAACATATGAAACAAAATTCTTTTTCTTATAGTAAGCTTATCCTAGCCAGCCTACCCAGAAGAACTGTTCAAACACTAAAAACTAAATACTTTTAGTGGACTTTTCAACTAACTAACTAGGAGAGTTGCCAAGTGTTGCAGGAGTTGTCAATGACTACCATCATGGACATCTGTGTAGTCTGCAGAAAGAGTAACAGACGAAGTCATGCTTGGATTGCATGCAATCTCTGTGGTAAATGGTCTCATGGGTCATGCAGGAACTTTGAACTAGCAGGAAAATGTCTTTGGGTCTGCCCAAGCGAGATACACCTATTTGAGAAAATTACATCTATATTAAAGACACGAACACCATCAAAATTTCCTTCTTAGAAAACATGAGAGCTTTGTATAACAGCTGGGAAAATAAAATGAGTGGGTCGGATGGGGCTGTTGTGCAGGGCAGTGCACCAGAGGGTGCTGGTGTTGCCCTGGAGAACAGCGCACCAGATGGGGCTGGTGATGTCCTGGAGGATAGTGCACCAGAGATGCGGATAGTGTTGTCCTTGAGGACAGTGCACCAAATGAAAATAGTGGCCCTGGTGATAAACAGGTAAAGACAATGCCATAAAATTTCCAGAGGTACAAAGTAGCAATACTGCTGGAGATAGAACAAAAGGGGATGATGTCTCAGGAAAAAGTGTTGACACATTACCAGTAAAAAGTGGAGGAAGCACTAATGTCCATATAGGGGCTGTAGGCAGAGGAGAAATAAAAAATGCAGCAGTAGGGAACACAGCCACAAAACATCTTGGCAAAGAAAAATCCAATCTATGCAAATTCTATGCATTGGGTATCTAGAGGCATGATGTATCTAGAAAAACAGGTAGGACATGCACCTCCGACCATCCCAAAAAATGCAGCACCCACATGACAACAGGAGGGTGCAACTCTTCCTCTTGTAACTTATACCACCCCGAAATGTGTCACTCGGCAGTCATTGAAAGACACTGCTACAACATATACTGTCAGACACAACATCTAAAGGGGACACGAATATACAGATTACCCAGACCGTGGGAAACAAAAGAGGGAAGCCCATAACCTCTCCAGAGAAGGAGATTTTTTAGTGCCAGAAAGGAAAAGAGACTAGGAAGAAATTACAGAAATCCTACACTAACTGAAAACACTTCTGCAGTGGAGAGGCAGTCATTGACCTCCTCCACTCCAGAACAACGGATATTAAGGCTGGCAAACAAAGATCCCCTAAATTCCATAAATATAACGACATCTATCTTTGCAAACATACAGGGTCTAAAGCGATCATCAAGCAACAAAATTCTTTACATCAAGTGACTACTCACGGACTCAAATGCAATATTTGCGGATTTCACAGAGACCCACATAAAGGATCATTTTGACAACGAAATATGGATCCAAGGTTATAACCTATTCAGATGCGACAGACTAAACAGGTAACAAAGGAGTGGTCGGCTTGTACGTCACAGAGTCGCTCATTTGTTCAGAATTACTGAACACCTCAAATGATGTAGTTGAAGTTTTGGCAATAAAGATCCGGATGCAACTTCTCAGGAATTCCATGAACAGCTTTTGAAAATTGACCACTGTCTAGAAAATCTCCCAACTCCTGCCCCAAACATCTTGCTACTGGGGGATTTCTTGAGATACCTAAAATGGAGGAGTGTAGCAAACAATATTTTAGCAGAGATCATCCCAGGAGGCAGCTCAGATGAAAATTCACACACACACATGAGCTATTAAAAATCTGCACCAAGTTCACCTTAAACCAGCAAATAATAGAGCCTACAAGACTACAAAATAGACTGGATCTCATCTTCACCAACAGCGACGATCTGATAGTAATATAACCGTATCAAAGACAATACACTCAGATCACAACATAATAGAGGTACAGTCATGTATGCGCAGGGCTCCTGACCAGCAAAATGTGATCAGTTATGAGAGTGCCTTCACAAAATTCAACTTCAGTATAAAAACATACACTGGGAACAAGTCATCCATGTGTAAAATTAAACAAGCTGGGAAGAATTCATAATCAACACGGATCTGACCCTATGCCTAGCAAAAAATAACTCTGCGGCACTTGAGGTCTGCTCAAGGCACATTCCGTTAAGAAAAAGAAAGAGAAGATGCAAACTATAAAGAGAGAGACGCTCCCTGAAAGGGGCTAATATATCTGTAATATGAAGGGAGGAACTGGTCAAAGAAACGGCAAATGTTGAACTTAATCTTAAGGAATCTTACAGGAGACAAGAATCTTAGGAAGAACTGAAAGCCATGAATGAAACTAAAAGAAGCCCGAAATCTAAGGCGAAACCTACATCCAGTATTGGACCCTGGGTTAGACGAGAAGGGACCTACTCAGATGACAGCAAAGAAATGAATGAGATACTAAAGTCCCAGTATGACTCAGTGTTCAGTGAACCGTTAACCAGATTCAGGTTCGACAATCTAAGTGATTTTTTTATGAGTAAGACTCAAAATTTGGTCACCTCAAAAATCTCTGATATTCTAACACCACAAGACTTCGAAAAGGCAATTAATGACATGCCCACGCACTCTGCCCAAGGCCCGGACTCGTGGAACTCCGTGTTCATCAAGAACTGCAAGAAGACCCTGTCACGTGCCTTCAGCATTCTATGGAGAGGAAGCATGGACACAGGAGTCATCCCAATCACTAAAAACAACAGACATAGCCCCACTCCATAAAGGTGGCAGTAAAGCAACTGCGAAGAACTACAGACCGATAGCGCTAACATCCAATACCATAAAAATCTTCGAAAGGGTCCTATGAAGCAAGATCGCCAACCACCTAGATACCCATCAGTTACACAACCCAGGGCAACATGGGTTTAGAGCAGGTTGCTCCTGTCTGTCCTATCTACTGGACTACTATGACAAAGTCCTGGATGATTTAGAGGATAAACAAAATACAGATGTAGTATACACAAACTTTGCATTCCTTCGACAAGTGCGACCATGGTGTAATAGCGCACAAAATGCGTGAGAAAGGAATAACAGGAAAAGATGGTAGATGGACCTTTAACTTCCTAACAAATAGAACTCAAAATGTTATAGTAAACAGAGTAAAGTCTGAGGGGGCTACAGTGAAAAGCTCTGTTCCACAAGGGACAGTACTCGCTCCCATCTTGTTCCTCATCCTCATATCTGACATAGACAGATGACACTCAAATTGCCAT
>NC_091304.1:22232774-22235274 GCF_038502225.1 Cherax quadricarinatus
CTCCCAAGAGCACAGTGTCATCAGCAAAGAGCAGCTGTGACAACTCCCACTTTGTGTGTGATTCTTTATCTTTTAACTCCACGCCTCTTGCCAAGACCCTCGCATTTACTTCTCTTACAACCCCATCTATAAATATATTAAACAACCACGGTGACATCACACATCCTTGTCTAAGGGCTACTTTTACTGTGAAATAATTTCCCTCTTTCCTACATACTCTATCTTGAGCCTCACTATCCTCGTAAAAAGTCTTCACTGCTTTCAGTAACCTACCTCCTACATACGCTTGCAACATCTGCCACATTGCCCCCTATCCACCCTGTCATACGCCTTTTCCAAATCCATAAATGCACAAAGACCTCTTTAGTTACCTAAATACTGTTCACTTATATGTTTCACTATAAACACCTGGTCCACACACCCCCTACCTTTCCTATATATATATATATATATATATATATATATATATATATATATATATATATATGTATATATATATGTACGTGTGTGTGTGTGTGTGTGTGTGTGTGTGTGTGTGTGTGTGTGTGTGTGTGTGTGTGTGTGTGTGTGTGTGTGTGTGTGTGTGTGTTTGTGTGTGTGTGTGTGTGTGTGTGTGTGGGTGTCTGGGTGTCTGGGTGTGCTCACCTAGTTTCGGTTGCAGGGGTAGAGACATAGCTCTTGGCCCCGCTACTACTAGATCACTCTTAATGCTCCATGAGCTATATCATACCTCTTCTTAAAACTATGGATTCTGCCTCCACTACTGCTGTACACTAACGACCCCCTTCAACGATGGAAACAAGCAGACCTGGAGATTGTGCAAAGAACTTTCCAGGCACTCATAAGTACGATAAGGCACCTAAATTACTGGGAACGGTTGAAGGTCCTTGATCTGTATTCCCTCGAACGCAGGCGAGAGAGATGCATGATAATATGCACTTGGAAGGTCCTGGAGGGATTTGTACCTAACCTATGCACGAGAATCACTCCCTATGAAAGCAAAAGATTCGGCAGGAGATGTAACATTCCCCCGATGGAAAGCAGGGGCGCCACGAGTGCATTGAGAGACAACACAATATGTGTCCGGAGCCCAAGTCTGTTCAACTGCCTCACAGCACACATAAGGGGGATTACCAATAGACCCCTGGCTGTGTTCAAGAAGGCACTGGACAGGCACCTAAAGTCAGTACCTGACCAACCGGGCTGTGGTTCGCACGTCGGTCTGCATGCGGCCAGCAGTAACAGCCTGGTTGATCAGACTCTGATCCACCATGAGACCTGGTCTCAGACCGATCCTCGGGGGCGTTGACCCCCGAAACCCTTTCCAGGCAAACGCCAGGTAAACATCACTTTCCAAACTGTTCCACTTCCCGACAACTCTGTGACTGAAGAAATACTTCCTAACATCCCTGTAATTCATCTGAGTCCTCAACTTCCAACTGTGACCCCTTGTTGCTGTGTCCCATCTCTGGAACACCCTGTCTCTGTCCACCTTATCGATTCCTCTCAGTATTTTGTATATCGTTATCATATCCCCCCTATCTCTCCTGTCCTCCAATGTCGTCAGGTTGATTTCCATTAACATCTCATCGTAGGACATATTCCTTAGCTCCGGGACCAGTCTGGTTGCAGGCCACTGCACTTTCTCTAGTTTCCTTACGTGCTTGAGTAGGTGTGGGTTCAAAATTGGTGCTGCATATTCCAATATGGGCCTAACGTATATAGTGTACAGGGTCCTGAACGATTCCATATTAAAATGTAGGAATGCTGTTCTTAGGTTTGCTATGCGCCCGTATGCTGCAACAGTTATTTGGTTGATGTGCGCCTCAAGAGATGTGCCCAGTGTTATACTCACCCCAAGGTCCTTTTCCTTGAGTGAGGTTTGTAGTCTCTGGCCCCTAGACTGTACTCCGTCTGCGGTCTTCTTTGCCCCTCCCTAATCTTCATGACTTGGTAGAGTTGTATTCCAGGAGCCAGTTGCTGGACCAGGCCTGCAGTCTGTCCAGATCCTTATGTAGTTCCGCATGGTCCTCGTCCGATTGAATTCTTTTCATCAACCTCACATCCTCTGCAAACATGGACACTTCGGAGTCTATTCCTTTCGTCATGTCGTTCACAAATACCAGAAGCAGCACCGGTCCTAGGACTGACCCCTGAGGTACCCCGGTGCCCCCTCTGACACCTCACAACGTAACATGACCTGCTGTTGTCTTCTTGACAGGTATTCGCTGATCCATTGCAGTGCCTTCCCTGTTATTCCTGCCCGGTCCTCCAGCTTTTGCACTAATCTCTGGTGAGGAACTGTGTCAAACGCCTTCTTACAGTCCAAGAAAACAGGTTTGTGACACAGGATTTCCCGTCCCTGAAACCGTGCTGGCTGTCGTTGATAAGCTCATTCCTTTCTAGATGCTCCGCCACTCTTCTCCTGATAATCTTCCTAATGACTTTGCATACTATGCACGTCAGTGACACTGGTTTATAGTTTAATGCTTCGTGTTTG
>NC_091304.1:22240274-22242774 GCF_038502225.1 Cherax quadricarinatus
TATTCATGCCAAATATATTCCAAGTGCTGTCGTAATGCATTACTCACATCCTCAAAGATGAGTAATCTCTGAAAGTATTACGAAATCTCTCTGGATTTATTTCTCCAGCACTGTGGCAAAATTATAGCTTAGTATATCCCTTTTTGTAGGTGATTTTGTTGCATATATGTATCATTATTATTATATATAAAACGTATAAGAGATTTTACCTATTCGGCACAATATATATATATATATATATATAGAGATATATATATATAGAGATATATATATATACAAATATATATATATATATATATATAGAGATATATAGAGATATATATATATAAATATATATAGAGATATATATATATAAATATATATATATATATATATATATATATATATATATATATATGCAAAACAACCACTCTGAAAGAATAGAGAAATTCCAAGCGCTTTCGTGAATACTCACATTATCAAGGAACTATGAAAGTGAAGCATCCAAGGAAGCTATATAAGGGGTCCGGCCAGCACCTCACTATCAGATCCCACAACGGTTAAACACGTGACGCGCGGCGAGCCAACTTGGATAGGTCCTTTGCACAACTCACCCCCAAGCTATTATTTGTCCAGTGTATTATTAAATTCTTCCCAAATTCTATTAATTATAAATGGATCTAATTTATATAAACCAAAGGAAATATTCATATTATTGTCAAAACTGCTTTTTATGAAACAAGATTCAATTATATTCCTGTCGACCATGGACTTGCTTGATACTACTTTCTCAACTTTTTGAAAATCAATTGGATGGTTAAAATCTCTTACATGAATAAATAGAGCATTGGAATCTTGTCCAGTTCTAATGCTATATTTATGTTGTTTTAATCTTAGTTCGAGATTTTTACCAGTTTGACAGTAATAAACTTTATCGCAAATTTTACAAGGAATCTTATAGACACATCCATCAACATTTTGGGGGGAATTCTTTATCAAAAGTTTTTTTACTGTATCAAGATTTTTGAATACAACTTTAATATTAAAGGTCTTAAGAAGAGAAGGCATATCAACCAAGTTTTCATGGTAAGGGAGAACCAACATATTTTTAGTTGAATAAGGCTAGTTGCCCCTTTTTAGAGTATAAAAAGTGTTTCTAGCAACTTTAAAAGATTTATCAATTACATTTCTTGGGTATTTTAAATCATTACCTATTTCATAAATTTTGGATATTTCCTCATCTATGAACTCAGGACTACAAATTCGTAAAGCTCTCAAAAACATTGTGGGATCTGATAGTGAGGTGCTGGCCGGACCCCTTATATAGCTTCCTTGGATGCTTCACTTTCATAGTTCCTTGATAATGTGAGTAGTCACGAAAGCGCTTGGAATTTCTCTATTCTTTCAGAGTGGTTGTTTTGCATATTTTGAAATCACCTGTTTACTGTGATCTTATTGCATATATATATATATATATATATATATATATATATATATATATATATATATATATATATATATATATATATATATATATATATATATATATATATATATATATATATATATATATATATATATATATGTCGTGCCGAATAGGCAGAACTTGCGATCTTGGCTTAAATAGCAACGCTCATCTTGCCATATAGGACAAGTGAAAATTTGTGTATGCAATAATTTCGCCAAAATCATTCTGAACCTAACGAAAAAAATATATTTCATTGTGTTTGTTTAGTATCAAATTATTGTAAACAAATCTAAAATATAATTAGTCGGGTTAGGCTAAAATAAATTGTTCTTTTTATAATAAGGTTAGGTAAGTTTTCTAAGTTCCTTTTGGTGCAAAATTAATTTTTTTTACATCAACATTAATGAAAAAAATATATCTTTAAACGTATAATAGAAAATTTTAGAACGGACTTAATTTTAAATGAGTTCTTGCTAATTGACCAGTTTTACATATTCGGCACGACATATATATATATATATATATATATATATATATATATATATATATATATATATATATATATATATATATATATATATATATATATATATATATATATATATATATATATATATATATATATATATATATATATATATATATATATATATATATATATATATATATATATATATACAAGGAATTCGCAAGAGCAGGCGAAATATGCACAAACACTTATTTCTAGCCGAAGAAGACTCGAAGCTACAAACCTACGAGTCTTGGAACAAGGTACGCAGTGCTTTACCATCCTCATCACACTGGACCAAGGTGGTCCAGTGTGATGAGGATGGTAAAGCACTGCGTACCTTGTTCCAAGCTTCGTAGGATCGAGTCTCCTTCGGCTAGAGACCAGTATTTATATATATATATATATATATATATATATATATATATATATATATATATATATATATATATATATATATATATATACATATATACATATATATATATATATATATATATATATATATATATATATATATATATATATATATATATATATATATA
>NC_091304.1:22247774-22320274 GCF_038502225.1 Cherax quadricarinatus
TGGTAGCTTACTCTGCTGGATAATAGGATACCTGTCAAATAGAGTATCCTCTGTCCTCTACCAAGGCTTTAGAAGTGAGTCTAAAGAAATGTCCCTAGGTACACCGCAGGGAGGAGTTCTCAGCCCCATGCTATTTAATATTTTGATTAATGCTCTCCTAAATGCTGTACCTGCCTCACCTAAACATATAGCTATAAGCTATGCTGATGACATCATGATCCACATAACAGGGCATAAGAAGATGAGTACCATTCTTAATGAAGTTCAAGCAATTTGTAATCTACTAGGCCTCACAATATCTTCCTCTAAAACAAAGATATTAACAAGCAAACGACATCCCCCACCCATCTATTTGCAGGGTGAAAGCATTAGCTACGTTAAAACTTACAGATATCTTGGTGTAGATGTACCCTTTAACAAATCCACTATACCACAACTAAATAAGAAATGCAAAGATAGGCTAAATGTTCTCAAAGCTGTTCCTGGCTACAACCCCAACTATGGTGCTAATGTGAGAATCGTGAGAATGATGTACATAGCCTATGTTAGGTCCGTAATTGATTATGCTGCTCCCATGTCGATATTAGCTAGAGAAAGTTCTCTCCGACCCTTGGAGTTTATGCAAAATGAAGCTCTCAGAATTATTCTTGGTTGTCCCAAATCTACAAAGGTTCTTACTATGAAGAAGGAGCTAGGTATTTCTAGTATCAGTGATAGGATTGTTGAGATTAACACTGTACTCAGTATTAGAATGTTAAGAAATGAACCAGACTCTGTCGCAATGAACCTTACTAAGTGTCTAGTAGTAAATACACACAGATCTAAATGGATTGTGAAAATGTGCAATTGCATTAAGTTTTATAACCTGCATGAACTGTATCACTGTAGACAACAAGAGCATTTCACCCCTCCGTGGAAGATGTGTTCATTTAATATCACATACCTGCAAGTCCCTCTCAAGAAGCTCATTGCTAGTAATCCCTTCCTTAAATCACTTGTTAAAGCAACTGCTCAAGAAGAAATTTCTCGCCTAGCTGGTAGTAATAAGTTAACACAACTAATATACACTGATGGCTCTAAACAGGAGTCTTCTGGCAGGGCTGCAGCTGCTCTTGTTGCCACCTCCCTAGTTAAGAACAATAATAAACTTGTTGAACTAGGCATAAGAATTAACAACTGGGCTTCTAAATTGCAAACTGAATTGTTTGCAATCCTAATGGCACTAAAACTAACTTATGACACTCATTACTGATTCTATGTCATCACTGAATGCTCTTAACTCATATAATAACTCCAACAACATGCTCATTGGAGAAGCCAGGTATAGATACTCAAAAATGAGGGACAAAGGAATTAATGTACAATTGCTATGGATCCCATCACACATTGGATTACTCTTTCATGATAAAGTTGATATGTTAGCCAAGAAGAGTACCCAGAAGGAAAATGTGGAATATAATTTTGGTATATCTGTGTCTAGCATTAGGAATAATATTAGGAGAGAAGTAAATAATGAAAATGATTGTTATAGGAATACAGTTAGAAGCCTGAGTAGATCTATAACCCACTATGATAACATGAAGTATGTTTATGGAGCAACTTGCAATATGAACAGACTGACTGATGTTGTAGTGGCCATGCTTAGGCTTGGTTACAAGTACTTCTGGCAGTTTGGGGAACACACAGATGATGATCAAACTAAATGTAAATTATGCGGATTATTGAGGAATACAGAGATAGACAGTATAATAACTTATGTGACATGTCAAGATATCTTATTAATGAAAATAAGATACAAGATAATTGAACTATAGATATGTAGATATAAATCCATATGTATTCCTGTTAACCCTTTGGGGCCTAGTTCTTAGGTCTTTTGTGTATCCATGTGCTCTTGCGCTACCGTCCACAGGATGGATATAGGGTGCACAATAAAATCAAATTGACTTAATGAACACTTTTTTTATTACTGGAAGCACGGTATGAAAAGGTAAAAAGAAGCTCGAACATCAGTGGGATACTGGAGATGCCCACGATGCTTCTCTCGATATTCAAAAATATAATCTAGTCTGACACAATTCATAATTACTACATGACATATTGTCAACAGCAGTGAAAAGGCACGTTCAAGAAGGTGTTCCAGCCCAACGTTTCGCTCTACTTACAGTTCTATCAATTTATGACTTTACGAGTACCTATACAGAGAGAAACGTTGTTCCAGTAGAAGCTTCTTCTGTAATATGTCTCTTTTCTCACTATTAAATTTCTTCCACCGAGCATCAATGACGTGCAGTGTCTTGACTGACTCCATCCGTCAACCTTTTCAGGTGTGATCCTTCAGCATCATCATCCCGCACAAACACAACCACTAATATTACCTTCTACACCTGATGCTTGCTTGGACTTCGCCTATATTCAGAGTGTCTATAAAATAGCGATTTTTTTTCCCCAGCGAATAGCGAGTCTTTATCACCGGCAATACAATTATCATACGTTAATTGCCTTCGTAATTTTCTGCAATTAAAACCATGGATATTTATATATCATACCTTTCACTCAGCCGCCATTTAAAAGAATAAACAAAAAATAGGTCCTCCCATATTTTCCATGAAAGTTAAGAGGCTCTTTGTGTCTCAGATTTCTTAAATATGTTCTCACTCGACAGACTTTTACGCTGAGACTCGTCAAATAGATTTGTTTTTATATACCAAACAGCACGACAACTAACTCCGTGCTAATGTGTGGACAAACTTAATTGTGCCCATGAAATGGACTGTGCTCAGGTGCAAATGGAAATTGCCCTGCACACCTCTGCACTTCCGCTCAATTGAAATGACGATATAAACGCCAGTTACGGAATATGTATAGTGCCGAATTTACGTAATTCACCAAAATTGTGAGGAAGTTTAGCGCTAGTGATGAGTGGTAGAGGAGTTAGTGGTGCGTACTAGTATCTTACACACTACCAGACTAGTAAAGCTTTGCGGTAGTGAAGCTGCAGTGAAGGCTCGATCCTCCACCTGCTAACACACACACACACACACACACACACACACACACACACACACACACACACACACACAAACACACACACACACACTTCAAGCACCAGGAATCACTAATGCTGACCTTATGATACGCAGTTTTCAGCTGTTTCTCAAATAAAACGAAAAATGATATGAATCTTTGATATTTTAGTTCTGTTTCGTTCTCTTGTTTGTATTAAGTGTGACACGAAAAAACACATTTCGTTTATACCTTTACACAATTCAGGGAATAGGATATAAGAGGCGAATATTGAGAGAGAGAGAGAGAGAGAGAGAGAGAGAGAGAGAGAGAGAGAGAGAGAGAGAGAGAGAGAGAGAGAGAGAGAGAGAGAGACTATGACTATGCAGAAGCTTCCAATGAACAGGTCAATACGCCAATACGCAGTATTGCCAGCACGGTGAACACAACTCTGCATACTATCGGCTGTGTTTTTCTCAGTGTTATGGAAACCAGGGAGAAATACTTCACGCAGCAACATTTCATTACTAGCATCCTAACATCATGAACAGAATTTACATGATTATAGCCGATATTTTCCCATAACTTTTACTGATCTCTATACTGTACTCATTTACATATAACCGAGTTTCTTCATTGCTCATTTACATATTTACAGCTTAGTTGGCTTTGTAAATGAGGACAAACTAAAACACTATGTAAATGTGGAGAAGCTATTTTTCTGGTTTACATTTATTAAGGTATGGAAAGAAAAAAACATGTGCAGCATCTGTTCTCTATTTGCCTTGAGCAACGTGTGAAAACGATCTTGTAGAACATTTGTTCTCTAATTGCCTTGAATATTGTAAGGAAAACAACGTATTGAACTTCTGTTTTTTATATTTCCCTTGAACAACAAGTGAACATTCGGCAAATTCTGTTGTTCACCATTGAGACATCTTACTAAAGTCCTGCGATGTGAACAGGCAAATCTCTGATAGAGATTTGTGTTCGAAATATGTAGAAATTTACACATTTCGAACACAACCAAAGTCCATCTTCAAGTGAATAAAATCTGGGAGTGAATCGCAAATGTACAGATAATCACTACTGACTCTACCGTCCATGTCTGATTTCTTCCTTGTTCACTGAGCAGGCGTTTACAAACCCTCCATAACACAATACATTGCGGTATATTTGCACGTCTGCAACATACACCTCCTACCTGTGTATTCCAGCTATATACTCAAAACATGTTTGCGTTGATCAATAATATTAGACCCAGATGAAGTATAACAATATTTGTGGAGTTGTTCAGTCTTGAAGACTACTGTGCTCCTTCACCAATTCTAAGACTAAGGGATTGATTTCCTCATAATTTTCATATAATTCTACATTTATCACACTATGTTCTTTCATTATTTTGGAAAAGTCATTGGTTGTCGAAACGTCTACAAATAAAGATACCCTGGAGTTGCACATGTGTCTAATTCTTCATATTGTCTGTGTTATGTACCATTTAAGTACAGAACTAATAAATCATGCCTTAATAACGTCGAACGTAGGTAGTCAACAGGCGTGGTTTTTCTACCCATGTTCTTCCACGCTAGTTTGTGAACGATGTTGTATCATGGAAGTGTGTGGTGCACAACGTAAGTGTGTCATCTGTTCCAAACTCACTCCACTCCTCTTAGTGTGTATCCTAAAGGGATGATTAAAAATGCACATACGATGGACAGATTTCCTTGAAGGATGTTCTAGGATATACACACAGTGGACAGGATCTGAATATTGACATATGAAATTAAAATTTGAGACATACACACTTTCAAATAATTCAGTATTGTATTCTTTCGACCTTTCATATATTTTACATTTAATATTAATTAAAAAAATCGCAATATAATTTTGTTTACACTTACAATGAGGCCAGTTTAAAATAGTGTTTTATATAGCAATATAAACGACAACAGGTATTGGATCTCTCTTGACCCTCCACGAGTCGGTTCGGATTACATTGGTTCGAATCACTTTTGTGCTCCATTATAAATCGCAATGTAATTTGTTAACACATATTTTATGGTTAAAAAAATGAAGCATATCGCACAGAAAATTAAAATACTTTTTTATTCGTAAATAAATTAATTCACTTGTCATATGATATTAACTATTATGCTTCTTTTATTTTATTTGTGGTTAATTTTGTTTTTGATTTGGATAATAACTACTTCATAATGTCCCCAGACGTACCAACATATGTCCCCAGACGTACCAACATATGTCCCCAGACGTACCAACATATGTCCCCAGACGTACCAACATATGTCCCCAGACGTACCAACATATGTCCCCAGAAGTACCAACATATGTCCCCAGACGTACCAACATATGTCCCCAGACGTACCAACATATGTCCCCAGAAGTACCAACATATGTCCCCAGACGTACCAACATATGTCCCCAGACGTACCAACATATGTCCCCAGACGTACCAACATATGTCCCCAGAAGTACCAACATATGTCCCCAGACGTACCAACATATGTCCCCAGACGTACCAACATATGCCCCCAGACGTACCAACATATGTCCCCAGACGTACCAACATATGTCCCCAGACGTACCAACATATGTCCCCAGAAGTACCAACATATGTCCCCAGACGTACCAACATGTCCCCAGACGTACCAACATGTCCCCAGACGTACAAACACATGTCCCCAGACGTACAAACACATGTCCCCAGACGCACAAACACATGTCCCCAGACGTACAAACACATGTCCCCAAACGTACAATCACATGTCCCCAGAGGTACAAATATATGTCCAAAGACGTACAAGCACATGTCCCCAGACGTACATTCACATGTCCCCAGACGTACAAACACATGTCCCCAGACGTACAAACGCATGTCCCCAGACGTACATTCACATGTCCCCAGACGCACAAACACATGTCCCCAGACGTACAAACACATGTCCCTAGACGTACAAACACATGTTCCCAGACGTACAAACACATGTCCCCGGACGTACAAACACATGTCCCCAGACGTACAAACAAATGTCCCCAGACGTACAATCACATGTCCCCAGATGTACAAACACATGTCCCCAGACGTACAAACATGCCCCTAGACGTACAATCACATGTCCTCAGACGTACAAACACATGTCTCCAGACGTACAAATACATGTCCCCAGACGTACAAACACATGTCCCCAGACGTACAAACACAAGTCCCCAGATGTACAATCATATGTTCCCAGATGTACAAACACATGTCCTCAGACGTACAGAGACATGTACTCAGACTTACGAACACATGTCCCCAGACGTACAAAGACATGTACCCAGACTTACGAACACATGTCCCCAGACGTTCAGAGACATCTCCCTAGAATTAAAATTAAGCCATAGATGAACTACAAATTTTATACCAGAACTATAATGAGACGCTGAAATCACCAAAAATTCTCAACCTGTTAGTAGGAGGTAAGGAGGAGATATGACACTAACATACAAGGTAATGAAAGGACATGCAAGTATAGATCAGAAGGATTTTTACATTACCTTCAGTACTAATAACAAGAGGGCGCAGATTTCAGTAAAGAAAAACATACAGCTGAAATATTTTCTTTGCAAATAGAGTACTGGAATGAAGGTATTCAACAGAAGAAATAATGGTTATACCTGCATATATCCTCAGGTAATACTGGTTATACCATCATGTATCCCCAATAAATAATGTATATACCTTCATATATCCTCAAGATCTCAGACAATGACTTAGGAACATCATAAGAGAGTCATTAATGTCTTCTATTAGTTTTTAAAAAGTTGGAGACAGATTATTATGAAATTATCCACAGTGTATTATTGTGTTATTGGGATTATCCACAGTGTAACAGTGTGTTATTAGGATTATCTACAGTGTAACAGTGTGTTATTAGGATTATCCACAGTGTAACAGTGTGTTATTAGGATTATACACAGTGTAACAGTGTGTTATTGGGATTATCCACAGTGTAACAGTGTGTTATTAGGATTATCCGCAGTGTAACAGTGTGTTAGTAGGATTATACACAGTGTAACAGTGTGTTATTAGGATTATACACAGTGTAACAGTGTGTTATTATTATTATCCATAGTGTAACAGTGTGTTATTAGGATTATTAACAGTATAACAGTGTGTTATTGGGATTATCCGCAGTGTAACAGTGCGTTATTGGGATTATCCGCAGTGTATTATTGTGTTATTGGGATTATCCAGTGTAGCAGTTTATCATTGGGATTATCCACAGTGTAACAGTGTGTTATTGGAATTATCCACAGTGTAACAATGTGTTATTGGGATTATCCACAGTATAGCAGTGTGTTATTGGGATTATCCACAGTGTAACAGTGTGTTATTGGGATTATCCACAGTGTAACAGTGTGTTATTGGGGTTATCCACAGTGTGTTATTGGGATTATCCACAGTGTAACAGTGTGTTATTGGGATTATCCACAGTGTAGCATTGTGTTATTAGGAATATCCACAGTATAACAGTGTGTTATTCGGATTATCTACAGTGTAACAGTGTGTTATTGGTATTATCCACAGTGTAACAGTGTGTTATTGGGATTATCCACAGTGTAGCATTGTGTTATTAGGATTATCCACAGTATAACAGTGTGTTATTCGGATTATCCACAGTGTAACAGTGTGTTATTGGGATTATCCACAGTGTAACAGTGTGTTATTGGGATTATCCACAGTGTAGCATTGTGTTATTAGGATTATCCACAGTGTAACAGTGTGTTATTGGGATTATCCACAGTGTAACAGTGTGGTATTGGGATTATCCACAGTGTAACAGTGTGTTATTGGAATTATCCACAGTGTAGCATTGTGTTATTAGGATTATCCACAGTGCAACAGTGTGTTATTGGGATTATCCACAGTGTAACAGTGTGTTATTGGGATTATCCACAGTGTAACAGTGTGTTATTGGGATTATCCACAGTGTAGCATTGTGTTATTAGGATTATCCACAGTGTAACAGTGTGTTATTGGGATTATCCACAGTGTAACAGTGTGGTATTGGGATTATCCACAGCATAACAGTGTATTATTAGGATTATCCACAGTGTAACAGTGTGCTATTGGGATTATCCACAGCATAACAGTGTGTTATTATTATCCACAGTGTAACAGTGTGTTATTGGGATTATTAACAGCATAACAGTGTGTTATTGGGCTTATCCACAGTGTAACAGTGTGTTATTGGGATTATCCACAGCATAACAGTGTGTTATTAGGATTATCCACAGTGTAACAGTGTGTTATTAGGATTATCCACAGTGTAACAGTGTGTTATTGGAATTATCCACAGCATAACAGTGTGTTATTAGGGTTATTCACAGTGTAACAGTGTGTTATTAAGGTTATCCACAGTGTAACAGTGTGTTATTAGGGTTATCCACAGTGTAACAGTGTGTTATTAAGGTTATCCACAGTGTAACAGTGTGTTATTAGGGTTATCCACAGTGTAACAGTGTGTTATTAGGGTTATGCACAGTGTAACTGTGTTATTAAGGTTATCCACAGTGTAACAGTGTGTTATTAGGGTTATTCACAGTGTAACAGTGTGTTATTAAGGTTATCCACAGTGTAACAGTGTGTTATTAGGGTTATCCACAGTGTAACAGTGTGTTATTAGGGTTATCCACAGTGTGTCAGTGTGTTCATCCTAACTTAAAAATTTCATTCCGATCGGAACGATAGTTTTCTTTTGAACACGTTCCCAGTGGTGGATGTATACCACCCATAACCATTCATTACATTTCCAACAACACGTCCAGCACAGTCTCCAATATTTTTGTTCGCCCGATATTGACCTTGTGGATAATAAAAACCGGAAAAAATATCGAAAAAATATGAAAAAATCTGCCTAGCACTGGTTGTAGGCCTAGTGCAGTGCTCCATAATTCTTACGTTTGTATATCACTCAGTAAGCATGAAGATTAATATATATGATTGAATGTTTTCATTATTTTTCGTTCGTTCACGTGTTGTGTAGAATTTTTCCATATCACAAAAATAGCTTAGGTCTAATTCTGCTCACACACACACACACACACACACACACACACACACACACACACACACACACACACACACACACACACACACACACACACACACACACACACACACATACACACATACACATACACACACACACACACACACACACACACACACACACACACACACACACACACACACACACACATACACACACACACACACACACACATACACACACACACACACACACACACACACACACACACACACACACACACACACACACACACACACACACACACACACACACACACACACACACACACACACACACACACACACACACACATACACACACACACACACACACACACACACACACACACACACACACACACACACACACACACACACACACACACACACAGGGAAATCGTCCTGACGACACTAGAGGACAGGAGGGTCAGCAGAGACATGATAACGACATATAAAATACTGCGCGGAATAGACAAGGCGGACAAAGACAGGATGTTCCAGGGAGGGGACACAGAAACAAGAGGTCACAATTGGAAGTTGAAGACACAGATGAGTCAGAGAGATATTAGGAAGTATTTCTTCAGTCATAGAGTTGTCAGGCAGTGGAATAGCCTAGAAAGTGATGAAGTGGAGGCAGGAACCATACACAGTTTTAAGACGAGGTTTGATAAAGCTCATGGAGCGGGGAGAAAGAGGGCCCAGTAGCAACCGGTGAAGAGGCGGGGCCAGGAGCTAAGACTCGACCCCTGCAACCACAAATAGGTGAGTACACACACACACACGCACACATACACACACACACACACACACACACACACACACACACACACACACACACACACACACACATACACATACACACACACACACGCACACACACACACACACACACACACACACACAGCCAGGAGCTATGAATCGACCCCTTCAACCACAACTAGGTGAGTACACACACACACACACACACACCAACAAGCGCTGGGTGAAATACACACAACCGAGGAGTTGAAGAAACTGCTATGTGAACTTGATACCTCAAAGGTGGTGGGACCAGACATCTCTCCGTGGGTCCTTAGAGAGGGAGCAGAGATACTGTGTGTGCCACTAACAAAAATCTTCAACACATCCATTGAAACTGGGCAACTACCTGAGATATGGAAGATGACAAATGTACTCCAAGTTTTTAAGAAAGGAGATAGACACGAGGCATTAAACTACAGACCTATGTCACTGACGTGTATAATATGTAAAGTCATGGAGAAGATCATCAGGAGGAGAGTGGTTGAGCACCTAGAGAGACACAAGCTTACAAACGAGAACCAGCACGGTTTCAGGAAAGGAAAATCCTGTGTCACAAAGCTACTGGAGCTTTATGACAAGGTAACAGAAGTAAGACACGAGAGAGAAGGGTGGATAGACTGCATTTTCTTGGACTGCAAGAAGGCCTTCGACACATTTCCTCACAAGAGGTTAAGGCAAAGCCGAGAGGATCAGACACACATAACAGGAAAGGCACTGTAATGAATCAGAGAATATCTGACAGGGAGGCAACAACGAGTCATGGTACATGACGAGATGTCAGAGTGGCCGCCTATTACGAGCGGGGCTCCACAAGGGTCAGTACTAGGTCCTGTGCTGTTTTTTGTATTTGTGAATGACATAACGGAAGGGATAGGCTCAGAAGTGTCCCTGTTTGCAGATGATGTGAAGTAAATGAGGAGAATTAAATCAGTCAAGGATCAGGCAGGACTACTAAGAGACCTTGATAGGCTACAAGCCTGGTCCAGCAACTGGCTCCTTAAATTTAACGTCGCCAAATGCAAAGTCATGAAGATCGGGGAAGGGCAAAGAAGACCGCAGACAGAGTATAGTCTAGGTGGCCAAAGACTGCAAACGTCACTCAAGGAAAAATATCTTGGGGTGAGTATAATACCGAGCACATTCCCTGAGGCGCACATCAGTCAGATAACTGCTGCAGCTTACGGGCATCTGGCAGACTTACCTCAGTAAGTAATCGTTGAAGACTGTGTACACCATATACGTCAGGCCCATATTGGAGTATGCAGCACCAGTTTGGAATCCACACCTGGTTAAGCACGTCAAGAAATTAGGGAAAGTGCAAAGGTTTGCAACAAGACTAGTTTCAAAGCTAAGGGGATTGTCCTACGAAGAGAGGTTAAGGGAAATCGGCTTGACGACACTGGAGGACAGGAAGGTCAGGGGAGACATGATAACGACATATAAAATACTGCGAGGAACTGACAAGGTGGACAAAGACAGGATGTTCCACTGAGGGGACACAAACAAGAGGTCACAATTGGAAGTTGAAGACTCCTATGAGTCAAAAGGATGTTAGGAAGTATTTCTTCAGTTATAGAGTTGTCAGGAAGTGGATTAGCCTAGAAAGTGACGTAGTGGAGGCAGAAACCATACATAGTTTTAAGATGAGGTTTGATAAAGCTCGTGAAGCAGTGAGAGAAAAGATCTTGTAGAATTCAGTGAAGAGGAGGGGCCAGGAGCTATGGCTCGACCCCTGCAACTACAAATATATATATATATATATATATATATATATATATATATATATATATATATATATATATGCATACATATATATATATATATTTATATATATATATATATATATATATATATATATATATATATATATATATATATGTCTATATATATGTATATATATATAGATATATATCTCTATATATATATATATATATCTATATATATATATATATATATATATATATATATTTATATATATGTCTACATACATATATATATATATATATATATATATATATATATATATATATATATATATATATATATATATATATATATATATATATATATATTTATATATATATATTATTGTAACCACGAACGTGTGGTATTGATCAATAAGAACACTGCCACTAGCCAAGAACTCGAACCTATGATGTTTCGGCCCGCCTCATGGTGAGCGAAAATCACATGACGCTCTAACCCACAGGACAGGAGCGCCATGTGATTTTCGTTCACCATGAGGCGGGCCAAAACTTCATGGGTTCGAGTCCTTGGCTAGTCGCAGTGTTGTTATTGATCTATTCCACTCGTTCGTGATTACAGTAATTTAAAATACTGCTTGTTGAGCTAGTACACCAAACAGGGAGTAGAATGAAATTGGCTCAGAGGCACCCACACCACCGTATGTCCTCGGACCAAGGGTAACACACCTAACTTGGCTGGGTGCTTGGTTTTTATAGGATTTGGTGGTCCTGTGGGTTAGAGCGTCATGTGATTTTCGCTCACCATCTATATATATATATATATATATATATATATATATATATATATATATATATATATATATATATATATATATATATATGTGTGTGTGTGTGTGTGTGTGTGTGTGTGTGTGTGTGTGTGTGTGTGTGTGTGTGTGTGTGTGTGTGTGTGTGTGTGTGTGTGTGTGTGTGTGTGTGTTTATATATATCTCTATATATATATATATATATATATATATATAAACACACACACACACATACACATGTATATATATATATATATATATATATATATATATATATATATATATATATATATATATATATATATATATATATATATATACATATATATATATATATATATATATATATATATATATATATATATATATATATATATATATATATATATTATATTATATTATATTATATATTATATACATAGCGAGTTACCACCTCTGGAACTTGACTGGGGACCCTCATCCTCGGAGAAAAGAATAGACTTACTTCAGGGAAAACTCGAAATTCTCCCCGGAGCGTTTGAATATTTTCCTCTCCTACCACCCCGTATGTTTTATATTCTAAGTGGACTTTATTTAAAGACAAAATGCGTTAACAAAAATACAACAGGAGGTAGAACAACATAAATAACATCTCAGAGCCTACATCTCAAATGCTTCATCCAGCTCCTTTGCGGTGGGCCGCATGCCCAGAATACTGCAGGCATTTCCCCTCTGGAATGTCACACTGAGTGTCTGAAAAAGGAAGCTGGCCGCTCTGTGATTCTTGGTTTGTATAATGAGTTTTTCACCCAGCTCTCTGAGGAGCTTTATACCACACTTGCCCCATGCTCCAAGGATCTCCGACCCTAATGGGATGAAGTTATAGCCAGGGAGCAGGTCTATATATTTGTGAATCTTCTGGGTCTTCCTGTAACTAGTGGCTCCACCCCTTTCAGCTTCAGAGTATGGCAAGTAGGTGTCCGCCAACGTGGCAGCACAGTTGTAGTCCCTGGCAATCTTCTTACCATCTTTGCAGGGCAACCTAGCGACTCTATTTAGACGCTTTTGACTTCCGTCAGACCTCAGTATTTGGGGTTCCTGCTCAGCTGGGCAACGGACTGTGGCAAGACTTCTCTTTATGATGTCGTTGACCTCCTCATGTCTAGCATACTTCCCTTCTGATGTATAACACACTAGATCATGAAGTCCGAATTGATCAGCCGACGCCCAGCCGCAAATGCACCTATGTTCAATGAGTATGGGGGTGGCTAGGCGGAAAGCATCACCAGTCCGAATGGCCTGTGGGTCGAGTCGAGTGCCCAGGGAGGAATTGAGAACAGCTAAAAGGAAATCTCCTGAGTGTGGTGCTGTTACCACTAGGAGACGAGCTTTGTCTTTTCCTGAAGTGTTAGTGAGCATTGTGTTGGCAGTTTTTTGTTTTTTCCCAGTGGGATTATTTGTGCTCTTTGGGAGGAGCTGGTCTGCTTGAAGAATTTGCAAGGGTGTCCCACAACATGGCTGCTTCATTGAACCTGGGGTCTTGAGTTCCTACCATACCTCTCAAGCGTGCGGGGACAATCTTCTTGACTAGTCCACTGGAAGCCATACACGAGGAAAGAAATGCAGGTAAAGCTACCTGCGTTGCCTTGCGCACACCTATACCTCCCAGTCGCACTGGGAGGGTTGCCTGACCTCATTGCTGATCTTTCAGTGACAAATTCAGTGCCTTCTTAAAGATAAATCTGAGGAGTGAGTCATATTCGGGGAGAGTAGAAGGATATATATATATATATATATATATGTATATATATATATATATATATATATATATATATATATATATATATATATATATATATATATATATATTTATATATATATATATATATATATATATATATATATATATATATATATATTTATATATATATATATATATATATATATATATATATATATATATATATATATATATATATATATATATATATATATATATACATATATATACATACATATACATATATATATGTGAACAGTATTTAGATAAAGGTAGGGAAGTTTTTATTGCATTTATGGATTTAGAAAAGGCATATGATAGAGTGGATAGAGGAGCAATGTGGCAGATGTTGCAAGTATATGGAATAGGTGGTAAGTTACTAAATGCTGTAAAGAGCTTTTATGAGGATAGTGAGGCTCAGGTTAGGGTGTGTAGAAGAGAGGGAGAATACTTCCCGGTAAAAGTAGGTCTTAGACAGGGATGTGTAATGTCACCATGGTTGTTTAATATATTTATAGATGGGGTTGTAAAAGAAGTAAATGCTAGGGTGTTCGGGAGAGGGGTGGGATTAAATTATGGGGAATCAAATTCAAAATGGGAATTGACACAGTTACTTTTGCTGATGATACTGTGCTTATGGGAGATTCTAAAGAAAAATTACAAAGGTTAGTGGATGAGTTTGAGAATGTGTGTAAAGGTAGAAAGTTGAAAGTGAACATAGAAAAGAGTAAGGTGATGAGGGTATCAAATGATTTAGATAAAGAAAAATTGGATATCAAATTGGGGAGGAGGAGTATGGAAGAAGTGAATGTTTTCAGATACTTGGGAGTTGACGTGTCGGCGGCTGGATTTATGAAGGATGAGGTTAATCATAGAATTGATGAGGGAAAAAAAGTGAGTGGTGCGTTGAGGTATATGTGGAGTCAAAAAACATTATCTATGGAGGCAAAGAAGGGAATGTATGAAAGTATAGTAGTACCAACACTCTTATATGGATGTGAAGCTTGGGTGGTAAATGCAGCAGCGAGGAGACGGTTGGAGGCAGTGGAGATGTCCTGTCTAAGGGCAATGTGTGGTGTAAATATTATGCAGAAAATTCGGAGTGTGGAAATTAGAAGAAGGTGTGGAGTTAATAAAAGCATTAGTCAGAGGGCAGAAGAGGGGTTGTTGAGGTGGTTTGGTCATTTAGAGAGAATGGATCAAAGTAGAATGACATGGAAAGCATATAAATCTATAGGGGAAGGAAAGAGGGGTAGGGGTCGTCCTCGAAAGGGTTGGAAAGAGGGGGTAAAGGAGGTTTTGTGGGTGAGGGGCTTGGACTTCCAGCAAGCGTGCGTGAGCGTGTTAGATAGGAGTGAATGGAGACGAATGATACTTGGGACCTGACGATCTGTTGGAGTGTGAGCAGGGTAATATTTAGTGAAGGGATTCAGGGAAACCGGTTATTTTCATATAGTCGGACTTGAGTCCTGGAAATGGGAAGTACAATGCCTGCACTTTAAAGGAGGGGTTTGGGATATTGGCAGTTTGGAGGGATATGTTGTGTATCTCTATACATATATGCTTCTAAACTGTTGTATTCTGAGCACCTCTGCAAAAGCAGTGATAATGTGTGAGTGTGGTGAAAGTGTTGAATGATGATGAAAGTATTTTCTTTTTGGGGATTTTCTTTCTTTTTTGGGTCACCCTGCCTCGGTGGGAGACGGCCGACTTGTTGAAAAAAAAAAAAAAATGTATATATATGTATATATGTGTATATATATGTATATATGTGTATATATATGTATATATATATATATATATATACATATATATATATATATATATATATATATATATATATATATATATATATATATATATATATATATATATATATATATATATATATATATATATATATATATATATATATATATATATATATATATATATATATATATATATATATATATATATATATATATATATATATATATATATATATATATATATATATATATATATATATATGTATGTATGTATGTATGTATGTATGTATGTATGTATGTAAGGAAAGGGAGAGAGAGTGAGAGAGCACTCATCAGAAAACACAGTTTTATAAATATTTCTAAATAAACACATTACTGGCACTCATTCCCCGAGGTATTTAGCGCTGTGCCAGAGGCGCACTGCATCTCCTCGCCCACCCGAAACTTGTGTACATTAATTATCATGTAAAATTTCTCGTTACCACCAAAAATCCGTAATTTTATGACAGTGTGTGTGAGTGTGTTGAAACATAAGCCTCGAGATTATGATGGAAAACCCAGCTCATTTATATTTTTAGTTACTGGGGCAATAGATTACATGTAATACATGTAAGATTATATATTATTATTTTTTAGAGGATGGATTTGGAAAAAAATAAGTGAACTAATGCCATCCGATACAACAAAAACATGTCAAATGTGGGTAGAGTTGTTCATGATTAAGTTTCTTTCTTCACAGTTTGAATAAAATCTTAAGTTTGAATATTGTATAACATGACATACTGTGAATGTGAATAACGAGAACATTTGTTAAAAGCTTCATTATTTGTTAAAATAAATATCGAAGCACACACACACACACACACACACACACACACACACACACACACACACACACACACACACACACACACACACACACACACACACACACACACACACACACACACACATGCACACACACAGTATTTCTTCAGTTATCGAGTTGTCAGGAAGTGAAACAGTCTGGAAAGCGCTGTAATGGAGGCAGGAACCATACATAGTTTTAGGATGAG
This sequence comes from Cherax quadricarinatus, assembly GCF_038502225.1. Lineage (NCBI taxonomy): Eukaryota > Metazoa > Arthropoda > Malacostraca > Decapoda > Parastacidae > Cherax > Cherax quadricarinatus. The sequence continues at coordinate 22,264,753 of NC_091304.1, forward strand.
GTATGAGGTTTATGGAGCAGGGAGAGAGTGGCCTAGTAGCGACCAGTGAAGAGGCGGGGCCAGGAGCTGTGATTCGACTCCTGCAACCACAATTATGTGAGTACACACACACACACACACACACACACACACACACACACTGAGCTGAACAGGAGATTTAAGGAAGTTTTTACAGTAGAGACTGGAAGGGCTGTGGGAAGACAGCACAGAAGGGAATATCAAGAGAGAATATACCAACAAGTGTTGGATGACATACGAACAACTGAGGAGGAGGAGGTGAAGAAGCTCTTAAGTGACCTTGACACCTCAAAGGCGATGGGACAGGACAACATCTCCCCATGGGTCCTTAGAGAAGGAGCAGAGATGCTGTGCGTGCTTCTAACCACAATCTTCAACACATCCCTTGAAACTGGGCAACTACCTGAGAAATGGAAGACAGCTAATGTAGTCCCCATATTTAAGAAAGGAAACAGAAACGAGGCACTAAACTACAGACCTGTGTCTCTGACATGTATTGTGTGCAAAGTCATGGAGAAGATTATCAGGAGGAGAGTGGTCGAACACCTGGAAAGGAACAAGATTATAAATGAAAACCAGCATGGGTTCATGGAAGGCAAATCTTGTATCACAAACCTCCTGGAGTTTTATGACAAGGTAACAGAAGTAAGACACGAGAGAGAGGGGTGGGTAGATTGCATTTTCCTAGACTGCAGGAAGGCCTTTGACAAAGTTCCCCACAAGAGATTAGTGCATAAGCTGGAGGATCAGGCGCACGTAAAAGGGAGGGCACTGCAATGGATAAGAGAATACCTGACAGGGAGGCAGCAACGAGTCATGGTACGTGAAGAGGTATCACAGTGGGCGCCTGTTACGAGCGGGGTCCCACAGGGGTCAGTTCTAGGACCAGTGCTATTTTTGATATATGTGAACGACATGATGGAAGGAATAGACTCTGAAGTGTCCCTGTTCGCAGATGACGTGAAGTTTATGAGAAGAATTAAATCGGACGAGGATGAGGCAGGACTGCAAAGAGACCTGGAGAGGCTGGACATGTGGTCCAGCAACTGGCTTCTCGAATTCAATCCAGCCAAATGTAAAGTCATGAAGATTGGGGAGGGGCAAAGAAGACCGCAGACAGAGTATAGGCTAGGTGGACAAAGACTACAGACCTCACTCAGGGAGAAAGACCTTGGGGTGACCATAACACCGAACACATCACCGGAGGCACACATCAACCAAATAACCGCTGCAGCATACGGGCGCCTGGCAAACCTGAGAATAGCGTTCCGATACCTTAATAAGGAATCGTTCAAGACACTGTACACTGTGTACGTTAGGCCCATACTGGAGTATGCAGCACCAGACTGGAACCCACACCTGGTCAAGCACGTCAAGAAGTTAGAGAAAGTACAAAGGTTTGCAACAAGGCTAGTCCCAGAGCTCAAGGGAATGTCGTACGAGGAAAGGTTAAGGGAAATCGGACTGACGACACTGGAGGACAGAAGGGTCAGGGGAGACATGATAACGACATACAAGATACTGCGGGGAATAGACAAGGTGGACAGAGATAGGATGTTCCAGAGAGGGGACACAGGGACAAGGGGTCACAACTGGAAGCTGAAGACTCAGACGAGTCACAGGGACGTTAGGAAGTATTTCTTCAGTCATAGAGTTGTCAGCAAGTGGAATAGCCTAGCAAGTGAAGTAGTGGAGGCAAGAACCATACATAGTTTTAAGAAGAGGTATGACAAAGCTCAGGAAGCAGAGAGAGAGAGAGAGAGAGAGAGAAGATCAAGTAGCGATCAGTGAAGAGGCGGGGCCAGGAGCTGAGTCTCAACCCCTGCAACCACAATTAGGTGAGTACAATTAGGTGAGTACACACACACACACACACACACACACACACACACACACAAAACCCTATGTATTTAAAACAATAGCGAGATAAAGCAGACAAAAACTAACGCCTTCATTAACCTGCCACAATGTTGATGCCAGAGTGTCACTCATCACATGTCAGCACAAACCTTTGTGTTGAGTGAGCCTGTGTGTGCGTGTCATCACTATCAGGGTCACAACTGTGTCATCACTGTCAGAACTACAGCTGTGTTATCAGTATTAGAATCACACCTCTGTCATCAGTATCAGGGTCACAACTGAGTCAACACTGTCAGAACCACAGCTGTGTTATCAGTATCAGAGTCACAACTGTGTCATCACTATCAGTGTCACAATTAGGTCATCACTGTCAGTGTCACACCTGTATCATCAATGTCAGTGTCACAACTGTGTCATCACTGTCAGTGTTACAACTGTGTCATCACTATTAGTGTCAAAACTGTGTCGTCACTATCAGTGCCACAACTGTGTCATCAATATCAGAGTCACAGCTTTGTTATTGCTGTCAGAATCACAACTACTCTACAAGCAGTGGAGAAATTATTCTTGCAGAATAAACGATGTTGGCAGTGTTGTTATTAATACTGAGTTGAATTATCAAAAAAAAAAATACATTGTTGTAGTGTTCTAGTGAGTATTGTTGTAGTGTTCTAGTGAGTATTGTTGTAGTGTTCTAGTGAGTATTGTTGGAGTGTTCTAGTGAGTATTGTTGTAGTGTTCTAGTGAGTATTGTTGTAGTGTTCTAGTGAGTATTGTTGTAGTGTTCTAGTGAGTATTGTTGTAGTGTTCTAGTGAGTATTGTTGGAGTGTTCTAGTGAGTATTGTTGGAGTGTTCTAGTGAGTATTGTTGTAGTGTTCTAGTGAGTATTGTTGTAGTGTTCTAGTGAGTATTGTTGTAGTGTTCTAGTGAGTATTGTTGTAGTGTTCTAGTGAGTATTGTTGTAGTGTTCTAGTGAGTATTGTTGGAGTATTCTAGTGAGTATTGTTGTAGTGTTCTAGTGAGTATTGTTGTAGTGTTCTAGTGAGTATTGTTGTAGTGTTCTAGTGAGTATTGTTGTAGTGTTCTAGTGAGTATTGTTGTAGTGTTCTAGTGAGTATTGTTGGAGTGTTCTAGTGAGTATTGTTGTAGTGTTCTAGTGAGTATTGTTGGAGTGTTCTAGTGAGTATTGTTGGAGTGTTCTAGTGAGTATTGTTGTAGTGTTCTAGTGAGTATTGTTGGAGTGTTCTAGTGAGTATTGTTGGAGTGTTCTAGTGAGTATTGTTGGAGTGTTCTAGTGAGTATTGTTGGAGTGTTCTAGTGAGTATTGTTGGAGTGTTCTAGTGAGTATTGTTGTAGTGTTCTAGTGAGTATTGTTGTAGTGTTCTAGTGAGTATTGTTGTAGCGTTCTAGTGAGCATTGTTGTAGTGTTCTAGTGAGCATTGTTGTAGTGTTCTAGTGAGCATTGTTGTAGTGTTCTAGTGAGCATTGTTGTAGTGTTCTAGTGAGCATTGTTGTAGTGTTCTAGTGAGTATTGTTGTAGTGTTCTAGTGAGTATTGTTGTAGTGTTCTAGTGAGTATTGTTGGAGTGTTCTAGTGAGTATTGTTGTAGTGTTCTAGTGAGTATTGTTGTAGTGTTCTAGTGAGTATTGTTGTATTGTTCTAGTGAGTATTGTTGTAGTGTTCTAGTGAGTATTGTTGTAGTGTTCTAGTGAGTATTGTTGTATTGTTCTAGTGAGTATTGTTGTAGTGTTCTAGTGAGTATTGTTGTATTGTTCTAGTGAGTATTGTTGTAGTGTTCTAGTGAGTATTGTTGTATTGTTCTAGTGAGTATTGTTGGAGTGTTCTAGTGAGTATTGTTGTAGTGTTCTAGTGAGTATTGTTGTAGTGTTCTAGTGAGTATTGTTGTAGTGTTCTAGTGAGTATTGTTGGAGTGTTCTAGTGAGTATTGTTGTAGTGTTCTAGTGAGTATTGTTGGAGTGTTCTAGTGAGTATTGTTGAAGTGTTCTAGTGAGTATTGTTGGAGTGTTCTAGTGAATATTGTTGGAGTGTTCTAGTGAGTATTGTTGGAGTGTTCTAGTGAGTATTGTTGGAGTGTTCTAGTGAGTATTGTTGGAGTGTTCTAGTGAGTATTGTTGGAGTGTTCTAGTGAGTATTGTTGAATTGTTCTAGTGAGTATTGTTGAATTGTTCTAGTGAGTATTGTTGAATTGTTCTAGTGAGTATTGTTGAATTGTTCTAGTGAGTATTGTTGAATTGTTCTAGTGAGTATTGTTGAATTGTTCTAGTGAGTATTGTTGAATTGTTCTAGTGAGTATTGTTGAATTGTTCTAGTGAGTATTGTTGCATTGTTCTAGTGAGTATTGTTGTAGTAATCTAGTTAGTATTGTTGTAGTGTTCTAGTGAGTACTGTTGTATGGTTCTAGTGAGTACTGTTATATTGTTTTAGTGAGTATTGTTGTATTGTTCTAGTGAGTATTGTTGTATTGTTCTAGTGAGTATTGTTGTATTGTTCTAGTGAGTATTGTTGGAGTGTTCTAGTGAGTATTGTTGGAGTGTTCTAGTGAGTATTGTTGTAGTGTTCTAGTGAGTATTGTTGGAGTGTTCTAGTGAGTATTGTTGGAGTGTTCTAGTGAGTATTGTTGTAGTGTTCTAGTGAGTACTGTTGTATCGTTCTAGTGAGTACTGTTATATTGTTTTAGTGAGTATTGTTGTATTGTTCTAGTGAGTATTGTTGTATTGTTCTAGTGAGTATTGTTGTATTGTTCTAGTGAGTATTGTTGGAGTGTTCTAGTGAGTATTGTTGGAGTGTTCTAGTGAGTATTGTTGTAGTGTTCTAGTGTGTATTGTTGTAGTGTTCTAGTGAGTATTGTTGGAGTGTTCTAGTGAGTATTGTTGGAGTGTTCTAGTGAATATTGTTGTATGTTCTAGTGAGTACTGTTATGTTGGAGTGTTCTAGTGAGTATTGTTGGAGTGTTCTAGTGAGTAATGTTGTAGTGTTCTAGTGAGTATTGTTGGAGTGTTCTAGTGAGTATTGCTGTATTGTTCTAGTGAGTATTGTTGTAGTGTTCTAGTGAGTATTGTTGGAGTGTTCTAGTGAGTATTGTTCTAGTGAGTATTGTTGTATTGTTCTAGTGAGTATTGTTGTATTGTTCTAGTGAGTATTGTTGGAGTGTTCTAGTGAGTATTGTTGGAGTGTTCTAGTGAGTATTGTTGGAGTGTTCTAGTGAGTATTGTTGGAGTGTTCTAGTGAGTATTGTTGGAGTGTTCTAGTGAGTATTGTTGTAGTGTTCTAGTGAGTATTGTTGGAGTGTTCTAGTGAGTATTGCTGTATTGTTCTAGTGAGTATTGTTGTAGTGTTCTAGTGAGTATTGTTGGAGTGTTCTAGTGAGTATTGATGGAGTGTTCTAGTGAGTATTGTTGTATTGTTCTAGTGAGTATTGTTGTATTGTTCTAGTGAGTATTGTTGGAGTGTTCTAGTGAGTATTGTTGGAGTGTTCTAGTGAGTATTGTTGTAGTGTTCTAGTGAGTATTGTTGTAGTGTTCTAGTGAGTATTGTTGGAGTGTTCTAGTGAGTATTGTTGGAGTGTTCTAGTGAGTATTGTTGGAGTGTTCTAGTGAGTATTGTTGTAGTGTTCTAGTGAGTATTGTTGGAGTGTTCTAGTGAGTATTGTTGTAGTGTTCTAGTGAGTATTGTTGTAGTGTTCTAGTGAGTATTGTTGGAGTGTTCTAGTGAGTATTGTTGGAGTGTTCTAGTGAGTATTGTTGGAGTGTTCTAGTGAGTATTGTTGTAGTGTTCTAGAGAGTATTGTTGGAGTGTTCTAGTGAGTATTGTTGGAGTGTTCTAGTGAGCACTGTTGGAGTGTTCTAGTGAGTATTATTGTATTGTTCTAGTGAGTATTGTTGGAGTGTTCTAGTGAGTACTGTTGGAGTGTTCTAGTGAGTATTGTTGGAGTGTTCTAGTGAGTATTGTTGTAGTGTTCTAGTGAGTATTGTTGGAGTGTTCTAGTGAGTATTGTTGGAGTGTTCTAGTGAGTATTGTTGGAGTGTTCTAGTGAGTATTGTTGGAGTGTTCTAGTGAGTATTGTTGGAGTGTTCTAGTGAGTATTGTTGTAGTGTTCTAGTGAGTATTGTTGTATTGTTCTAGTGAGTATTGTTGGAGTGTTCTAGTGAGTATTGTTGGAGTGTTCTAGTGAGTATTGTTGGAGTGTTCTAGTGAGTATTATTGTATTGTTCTAGTGAGTATTGTTGGAGTGTTCTAGTGAGTACTGTTGGAGTGTTCTAGTGAGTATTGTTGTATTGTTCTAGTGAGTATTGTTGGAGTGTTCTAGTGAGTATTGTTGGAGTGTTCTAGTGAGTATTGTTGGAGTGTTCTAGTGAGTATTGTTGTAGTGTTCTAGTGAGTATTGTTGTATTGTTCTAGTGAGTATTGTTGTAGTGTTCTAGTGAGTATTGTTATAGTGTTCTAGTGAGTATTGTTGTAGTGTTCTAGTGAGTATTGTTGGAGTGTTCTAGTGAGTATTGTTGTAGTGTTCTAGTGAGTATTGTTGGAGTGTTCTAGTGAGTATTGTTGTGTTGTTCTAGTGAGTACTGTTGTATTGTTCTAGTGAGTATTGTTGGAGTGTTCTAGTGAGTATTGTTGGAGTGTCCTAGTGAGTATTGTTGCATTGTTCTAGTGAGTATTGTTGGAGTGTTCTAGTGAGTATTGTTGTATTGTTCTAGTGAGTATTGTAGGAGTGTTCTAGTGAGTATTGTTGGAGTGTTCAAGTGAGTATTGTTGTATTGTTCTAGTGAGTATTGTTGGAATGTTCTAGTGAGTATTGTTGGAGTGTTCTAGTGAGTATTGCTGGAGTGTTCTAGTGAGTATTGTTGTATTGTTCTAGTGAGTATTGTTGGAGTGTTCTAGTGAGTATTGTTGGAGTGTTCTAGTGAGTATTGCTGGAGTGTTCTAGTGAGTATTGTTGTATTGTTCTAGTGAGTATTGTAGGAGTGTTCTAGTGAGTATTGTTGGAGTGTTCTAGTGAGTATTGTTGGAGTGTTCTAGTGAGTATTGTTGGAGTGTTCTAGTGAGTATTGTTGTATTGTTCTAGTGAGTACTGTTGTATTGTTCAAGTGAGTATTATTGTATTGTTCAAGTGAGTATTATTGTATTGTTCTAGTGAGTATTATTGTATTGTTCTAGTGAGTATTATTGTATTGTTCTAGTGAGTATTATTGTATTGTTCTAGTGAGTATTGTTGTATTGTTCTAGTGAGTATTTCTGTATTGTTCTAGTGAGTATTATTGTATTGTTCTAGTGAGTATTATTGTATTGTTCTAGTGAGTATTGTTGAAATGTTCTAGTGAGTATTGTTGAATTGTTCTAGTGAGTATTGTTGAATTGTTCTAGTGAGTATTGTTGAATTGTTCTAGTGAGTATTATTGTATTGTTCTAGTGAGTATTGTTGAATTGTTCTAGTGAGTATTGTTGAATTGTTCTAGTGAGTATTGTTGAATTGTTCTAGTGAGTATTGTTGAATTGTTCTAGCAGTAATTTTTGCATTATACTAGAAAGTATTGTTGTAGTGTTGTAGTGAGATATTGTTGTAGTGCTGTAGTGAGATATTGTTGTAGTGTTGTAGTGAGATATTGTAGTGTTGTAGTGAGATATTGTTGTAGTGTTGTAGTGAGATATTGTTGTAGTGTTGAAGTGAGATATTGTTGTAGTGTTGTAGTGAAATATTGTTGTAGTGTTGTAGTGAGATATTGTTGTAGTGTTGTAGTGAGATATTGTTGTAGTGTTGTAGTGAGATATTGTTGTAGTGTTGTAGTGAGATATTGTTGTAGTGTTGAAGTGAGATATTGTTGTAGTGTTGTAGTGAAATATTGTTGTAGTGTTGTAGTGAGATATTGTTGTAGTGTTGTAGTGAGATATTGTTGTAGTGTTGTAGTGAGATATTGTTGTAGTGTTGTAGTGAGATATTGTTGTAGTGAGATATTGTTGTAGTGTTGTAGTGAGATATTGTTGTAGTGTTGTAGTGAGATATTGTTGTAGTGTCTGCTAGTGAGATATTGTTGTAGTGTTGTAGTGAGATATTTTTGTAGTGTTGTAGTGAGATACTGTTGTAGTGTTGTAGTGAGATATTGTTGTAGTGTTGTAGTGAGATATTGTTGTAGTATTGTAGTGAGATATTGTTGTAGTGTTGTAGTGAGATATTGTTGTAGTGTTGTAGTGAGATATTGTTGTAGTGAGATATTATTGTAGTGAGATATTGTTGTAGGGTTGTAGTGAGATATTGTTGTAGTGTTGTAGTGAGATATTGTTGTAGTATTGTAGTGAGATATTGTTGTAGTGTTGTAGTGAGATATTTTTGTAGTGTTGTAGTGAGATACTGTTGTAGTGTTGTAGTGAGATATTGTTGTAGTGTTGTAGTGAGATATTGTTGTAGTGTTGTAGTGAGATATTGTTGTAGTGTTGTAGTGAGATATTGTTGTAGTGTTGTAGTGAGATATTGTTGTAGTGTCTGCTAGTGAGATATTGTTGTAGTGTTGTAGTGAGATATTGTTGTAGTGTTGTAGTGAGATATTGTTGTAGTGTTGTAGTGAGATATTGTTGTAGTGTTGTAGTGAGATATTGTTGTAGTGTTGTAGTGAGATATTGTTGTAGTATTGTAGTGAGATATTGTTGTAGTGTTGTAGTGAGATATTGTTGTAGTGTTGTAGTGAGATATTGTTGTAGTGAGATATTGTTGTAGTGTTGTAGTGAGATATTGTTGTAGTGTTGTAGTGAGATATTGTTGTAGTGTTGTAGTGAGATATTGTTGTAGTGTTGTAGTGAGATATTGTTGTAGTGTTGTAGTGAGATATTGTTGTAGTGTTGTAGTGAGATATTGTTGTAGTGTTGTAGTGAGATATTGTTGTAGTGTTGTAGTGAGATATTGTTGTAGTGTTGTAGTGAGATATTGTTGTAGTGTTGTAGTGAGATATTGTTGTAGTGTTGTAGTGAGATATTGTTGTAGTGTTGTAGTGAGATATTGTTGTAGTGTTGTAGTGAGATATTGTTGTAGTGTTGTAGTGAGATATTGTTGTAGTGTTGTAGTGAGATATTGTTGTAGTGTTGTAGTGAGATATTGTTGTAGTGTTGTAGTGAGATATTGTTGTAGTGTTGTAGTGAGATATTGTTGTAGTGTTGTAGTGAGATATTGTTGTAGTGTTGATAGTGTAGATATTGGTGTAGTGTTGTAGTGAGATATTGTTGTAGTGTTGTAGTGACATATTGTTGTAGTGTTGTAGTGAGATATTGTTGTAGTGTTGTAGTGAGATATTGTTGTAGTATTGTAGTGATATATTGTTGTAGTGTTGTAGTGAGATATTGTTGTAGTGTTGTAGTGAGATATTGTTGTAGTGTTGTAGTGAGATAGTGTTGTAGTGTAGTGAGATATTGTTGTAGTGTTGTAGTGAGATATTGTTGTAGTGTTGTAGTGAGATATTGTTGTAGTGTTGTAGTGAGATATTGTTGTAGTGTTGTAGTGAGATATTGTTGTAGTGTTGTAGTGAGATATTGTTGTAGTGTTGTAGTGAGATATTGTTGTAGTGTTGTAGTGAGATATTGTTGTAGTATTGTAGTGAGATATTGTTGTAGTGTTGTAGTGAGATATTGTTGTAGTGTTGTAGTGAGATATTGTTGTAGTGTTGTAGTGAGATATTGTTGTAGTGTTGTAGTGACATATTGTTGTAGTGAGATATTGTTGTAGTGTTGTAGTGAGATATTGTTGTAGTATTGTAGTGAGATATTGTTGGTGTGTTGTAGTGAGATCTTGTTGTAGTGTTGTAGTAAGATATTGTTGTAGTGAGATATTGTTGTATTGTTGTAGTTATATATTGTTGTAGTGTTGTAGTGAGATATTGTTGTAGTGTTGTAGTGAGATAGTGTTGTAGTGAGTAGTGTTGTAGTGAGATATTGTTGTAGTGTTGTAGTGAGATATTGTTGTAGTGTTGTAGTGAGATATTGTTGTAGTGTTGTAGTGAGATATTGTTGTAGTGTTGTAGTGAGATATTGTTGTAGTGTTGTAGTGAGATATTGTTGTAGTGTTGTAGTGAGATATTGTTGTAGTGTTGTAGTGAGATATTGTTGTAGTGTTGTAGTGAGATATTGTTGTAGTGTTGTAGTGAGATATTGTTGTAGTGTTGTAGTGAGATATTGTTGTAGTGTTGTAGTGAGATATTGTTGTAGTGTTGTAGTGAGATATTGTTGTAGTGTTGTAGTGAGATATTGTTGTAGTGTTGTAGTGAGATATTGTTGTAGTGTTGTAGTGAGATATTGTTGTAGTGTTGTAGTGAGATATTGTTGTAGTGTTGTAGTGAGATATTGTTGTAGTTGTAGTGAGATATTGTTGTAGTGTTGTAGTGAGATATTGTTGTAGTGTTGTAGTGAGATATATTGTTGAGTAGTGTTGTAGTGAGATATTGTTGTAGTGTTGTAGTGAGATATTGTTGTAGTGTTGTAGTGAGATATTGTTGTAGTGTTGTAGTGAGATATTGTTGTAGTGTTGTAGTGAGATATTGTTGTAGTGTTGTAGTGAGATATTGTTGTAGTGTTGTAGTGAGATATTGTTGTAGTGTTGTAGTGAGATATTGTTGTAGTGTTGTAGTGAGATATTGTTGTAGTGTTGTAGTGAGATATTGTTGTAGTGTTGTAGTGAGATATTGTTGTAGTGTTGTAGTGAGATATTGTTGTAGTGTTGTAGTGAGATATTGTTGTAGTGTTGTAGTGAGATATTGTTGTAGTGTTGTAGTGAGATATTGTTGTAGTGTTGTAGTGAGATATTGTTGTAGTGTTGTAGTGAGATATTGTTGTAGTGTTGTAGTGAGATATTGTTGTAGTGTTGTAGTGAGATATTGTTGTAGTGTTGTAGTGAGATATTGTTGTAGTGTTGTAGTGAGATATTGTTGTAGTGTTGTAGTGAGATATTGTTGTAGTGTTGTAGTGAGATATTGTTGTAGTGTTGTAGTGAGATATTGTTGTAGTGTTGTAGTGAGATATTGTTGTAGTGAGATATTGTTGTAGTGTTGTAGTGAGATATTGTTGTAGTGTTGTAGTGAGATATTGTTGTAGTGTTGTAGTGAGATATTGTTGTAGTGTTGTAGTGAGATATTGTTGTAGTGTTGTAGTGAGATATTGTTGTAGTGTTGTAGTGAGATATTGTTGTAGTGTTGTAGTGAGATATTGTTGTAGTGTTGTAGTGAGATATTGTTGTAGTAGTGTTGTAGTGAGATATTGTTGTAGTGTTGTAGTGAGATATTGTTGGTGTGTTGTAGTGAGATCTTGTTGTAGTGTTGTAGTAAGATATTGTTGTAGTGTTGTAGTGAGATATTGTTGTAGTGTTGTAGTGAGATATTGTTGTAGTGTCTGCTAGTGAGATATTTTTGTTGTTGTAGTGAGATATTGTTGTAGTGTTGTAGTGAGATATTGTTGTAGTATTGTAGTGAGATATTGTTGTAGTGTTGTAGTGAGATATTGTTGTAGTGTTGTAGTGAGATATTGTTGTAGTGTTGTAGTGAGATATTGTTGTAGTGTTGTAGTGTTGTAGTGAGATATTGTTGTAGTGTTGTAGTGAGATATTGTTGTAGTGTTGTAGTGAGATATTGTTGTAGTGTAGTAGTGAGATATTGTTGTAGTGTTGTAGTGAGATATTGTTGTAGTGTTGTAGTGAGATATTGTTGCAGTGTTGTAGTGAGATATTGTTGTAGTGTTGTAGTGAGATATTGTTGTAGAGTTGTAGTGAGATATTGTTGTAGTGTTGTAGTAAGATATTGCTGTAGTGTTGTAGTGAGATATTGTTGTAGTGTTGTAGTGAGATATTGTTGTAGTGTCTGCTAGTGAGATATTGTCGTAGTGTTGTAGTGAGATATTGTTGTAGTGTTGTAGTGAGATATTGTTGTAGTGTTGTAGTGAGATATTGTTGTAGTGTTGTAGTGAGATATTGTTGTAGTGTTGTAGTGAGATATTGTTGTAGTGTTGTAGTGAGATATTGTTGTAGTGTTGTAGTGAGATATTGTTGTAGTGTTGTAGTGAGATATTGTTGTAGTGTTGTAGTGAGATATTGTTGTAGTGTTGTAGTGAGATATTGTTGTAGTGTTGTAGTGAGATATTGTTGTAGTGTTGTAGTGAGATATTGTTGTAGTGTTGTAGTGAGATATTGTTGTAGTGTTGTAGTGAGATATTGTTGTAGTGTTGTAGTGAGATATTGTTGTAGTGTTGTAGTGAGATATTGTTGTAGTGTTGTAGTGAGATATTGTTGTAGTGTTGTAGTGAGATATTGTTGTAGTGTTGTAGTGAGATATTGTTGTAGTGTTGTAGTGAGATATTGTTGTAGTGTTGTAGTGAGATATTGTTGTAGTGTTGTAGTGAGATATTGTTGTAGTGTTGTAGTGAGATATTGTTGTAGTGTTGTAGTGAGATATTGTTGTAGTGTTGTAGTGAGATAATGTTTGTAGTGTTGTAGTGAGATATTGTTGTAGTGTTGTAGTGAGATATTGTTGTAGTGTTGTAGTGAGATATTGTTGTTTTGTTGTAGTGAGATATTGTTGTAGTGTTGTAGTGAGATATTGTTGTAGTGTTGTAGTGAGATATTGTGAGATATTGTTGTAGTGTTGTAGTGAGATATTGTTGTAGTGTTGTAGTGAGATATTGTTGTAGTGTTGTAGTGAGATATTGTTGTAGTGTTGTAGTGAGATATTGTTGTAGTGTTGTAGTGAGATATTGTTGTAGTGTTGTAGTGAGATATTGTTGTAGTTGTAGTGTAGTGTAGATATTGTTGTAGTATTGTAGTGAGATATTGTTGTAGTGTTGTAGTGAGATATTGTTGTAGTGTTGTAGTGAGATATTGTTGTAGTGTTGTAGTGAGATATTGTTGTAGTGTTGTAGTGAGATATTGTTGTAGTGTTGTAGTGAGATATTGTTGTAGTGTTGTAGTGAGATAGTGTTGTAGTGATATTGTTGTAGTGTTGTATTGTTGTAGTGTTGTAGTGAGATATTGTTGTAGTGTTGTAGTGAGATATTGTTGTGTTTAGTGAGATATTGTTGTAGTGTTGTAGTGAGATATTGTTGTAGTGTTGTAGTGAGATATTGTTGTAGTGTTGTAGTGAGATATTGTTGTAGTGTTGTAGTGAGATATTGTTGTAGTGTTGTAGTGAGATATTGTTGTAGTGTTGTAGTGAGATATTGTTGTAGTGTTGTAGTGAGATATTGTTGTAGTGTTGTAGTGTTGTAGTGAGATATTGTTGTAGTGTTGTAGTGAGATATTGTTGTAGTGTTGTAGTGAGATATTGTTGTAGTGTTGTAGTGAGATATTGTTGTAGTGTTGTAGTGAGATATTGTTGTAGTGTTGTAGTGAGATATTGTTGTAGTGTTGTAGTGAGATATTGTTGTAGTGTTGTAGTGAGATATTGTTGTAGTGTTGTAGTGAGATATTGTTGTAGTGTTGTAGTGAGATATTGTTGTAGTGTTGTAGTGAGATATTGTTGTAGTGTTGTAGTGAGATATTGTTGTAGTGTTGTAGTGAGATATTGTTGTAGTGTTGTAGTGAGATATTGTTGTAGTGTTGTAGTGAGATATTGTTGTAGTGTTGTAGTGAGATATTGTTGTAGTGTTGTAGTGAGATATTGTTGTAGTGTTGTAGTGAGATATTGTTGTAGTGTTGTAGTGAGATATTGTTGTAGTGTCTGCTAGTGAGATATTGTTGTAGTTTTGTAGTGAGATATTAGTGTTGTAGTGAGATATTGTTGTAGTGTCTGCTAGTGAGATATTGTTGTAGTGTTGTAGTGAGATATTGTTGTAGTGTTTGCTAGTGAGATATTGTTGTAGTGTTGTAGTGAGATATTGTTGTAATGTTGTAGTGAGATATTGTTGTAGTGTTGTAGTGAGATATTGTTGTAGTGTTTGCTAGTGAGATATTGTTGTAGTGAGATATTGTTGTAGTGTTTGCTAGTGAGATATTGTTGTAGTGTTGTAGTGAGATATTGTTGTAGTGTTGTAGTGAGATATTGTTGTAGTGTCTGCTAGTGAGATATTGTTGTAGTGTTGTAGTGAGATATTGTTGTAGTGTCTGCTAGTGAGATATTGTTGTAGTGTTGTAGTGAGATATTGTTGTAGTGTTGTAGTGAGATATTGTTGTAGTGTTGTAGTGAGATATTGTTGTAGTGTTGTAGTGAGATATTGTTGTAGTGTTGTAGTGAGATATTGTTGTAGTGTCTGCTAGTGAGATATTGTTGTAGTGTTGTAGTGAGATATTGTTGTAGTGTTGTAGTGATATATTGTTGTAGTGTTGTAGTGAGATATTGTTGTAGTGTTGTAGTGAGATATTGTTGTAGTGTTTGCTAGTGAGATATTGTTGTAGTGTTGTAGTGAGATATTGTTGTAATGTTGTAGTGAGATATTGTTGTAGTGTCTGCTAGTGAGATATTGTTGTAGTGTTGTAGTGAGATATTGTTGTAGTGTTGTAGTGTTGTAGTGAGATATTGTTGTAGTGTTGTAGTGAGATATTGTTGTAGTGTTGTAGTGAGATATTGTTGTAGTGTTGTAGTGAGATATTGTTGTAGTGTTGTAGTGAGATATTGTTGTAGTGTTGTAGTGAGATATTGTTGTAGTGTTGTAGTGAGATATTGTTGTAGTGTTGTAGTGAGATATTGTTGTAGTGTTGTAGTGAGATATTGTTGTAGTGTTGTAGTGAGATATTGTTGTAGTGTTGTAGTGAGATATTGTTGTAGTGTTGTAGTGAGATATTGTTGTAGTGTTGTAGTGAGATATTGTTGTAGTGTTGTAGTGAGATATTGTTGTAGTGTTGTAGTGAGATATTGTTGTAGTGTTGTAGTGAGATATTGTTGTAGTGTTGTAGTGAGATATTGTTGTAGTGTTGTAGTGAGATATTGTTGTAGTGTTGTAGTGAGATATTGTTGTAGTGTTGTAGTGAGATATTGTTGTAGTGTTGTAGTGAGATATTGTTGTAGTGTTGTAGTGAGATGTTGTTGTAGTGAGATATTGTTGTAGTGTTGTAGTGAGATATTGTTGTAGTGTTGTAGTGAGATATTGTTGCATTGTTGTAGTGAGATATTGTTGTAGTGTTGTAGTGAGATATTGTTGTAGTGTTGTAGTGAGATATTGTTGTAGTGTTGTAGTGAGATATTGTTGTAGTGTTGTAGTGAGATATTGTTGTAGTGTTGTAGTGAGATATTGTTGTAGTGTTGTAGTGAGATATTGTTGTAGTGTTGTAGTGAGATATTGTTGTAGTGTTGTAGTGAGATATTGTTGTAGTGTTGTAGTGAGATATTGTTGTAGTGTTGTAGTGAGATATTGTTGTAGTGTTGTAGTGAGATATTGTTGTAGTGAGATAATGTTGTAGTGTTGTAGTGAGATATTGTTGTAGTGAGATATTGTTGTAGTGTTGTAGTGAGATATTGTTGTAGTGCTGTAGTGAGATATTGTTGTAGTGTTGTAGTGAGATATTGTTGTAGTGTTGTAGTGAGATATTGTTGTAGTGAGATAATGTTGTAGTGTTGTAGTGAGATATTGTTGTAGTGTTGTAGTGAGATATTGTTGTAGTGAGATAATGTTGTAGTGTTGTAGTGAGATATTGTTGTAGTGTTGTAGTGAGATATTGTTGTAGTGAGATAATGTTGTAGTGTTGTAGTGAGATATTGTTGTAGTGTTGTAGTGAGATATTGTTGTAGTGTTGTAGTGAGATATTGTTGTAGTGTTGTAGTGAGATATTGTTGTAGTGTTGTAGTGAGATATTGTTGTAGTGTTGTAGTGAGATATTGTTGTAGTGTTGTAGTGAGATATTGTTGTAGTGTTGTAGTGAGATATTGTTGCAGTGTTGTAGTGAGATATTGTTGTAATGTTGTAGTGAGATATTGTTGTAGTGTTGTATTGAGATATTGTTGTAGTGTTGTAGTGAGATATTGTTGTAGTGTTGTAGTGATATATTGTTGTAGTGTTGTAGTGAGATATTGTTGTAGTGTTGTAGTGAGATATTGTTGTAGTGTTGTAGTGAGATATTGTTGTAGTGTTGTAGTGAGATATTGTTGTAGTGTTGTAGTGAGATATTGTTGTAGTGTTGTAGTGAGATATTGTTGTAGTGTTGTAGTGAGATATTGTTGTAGTGTTGTAGTGAGATATTGTTGTAGTGTTGTAGTGAGATATTGTTGTAATGTTGTAGTGAGATATTGTTGTAGTGTTGAAGTGTTGTAGTGAGATATTGTTGTAGTGTTGTAGTGTTGTAGTGAGATATTGTTGTAGGGTTGTAGTGAGATATTGTTGTAGTGTTGTAGTGAGATATTGTTGTAGTGTTGTAGTGAGATATTGTTTTAGTGTTGTAGTGTTATAGTGAGATATTGTTGTAGTGTTGTAGTGAGATATTGTTGTAGTGTTGTAGTGAGATATTGTTTTAGTGTTGTAGTGAGATATTGTTGTAGTGTTGTAGTGAGATATGGTTGTAGTGTTGTAGTGAGATATTGTTGTAGTGTTGTAGTGATATATTGTTGTAGTGTTGTAGTGAGATATTGTTGTAGTGTTGTAGTGAGATATTGTTGTAGTGTTGTAGTGAGATATTGTTGTAGTGTTGTAGTGAGATATTGTTGTAGTGTTGTAGTGAGATATTGTTGTAGTGTTGTAGTGAGATATTGTTGTAGTGTTGTAGTGAGATATTGTTGTAGTGTTGTAGTGAGATATTGTTGTAGTGTTGTAGTGAGATATTGTTGTAATGTTGTAGTGAGATATTGTTGTAGTGTTGAAGTGTTGTAGTGAGATATTGTTGTAGTGTTGTAGTGTTGTAGTGAGATATTGTTGTAGGGTTGTAGTGAGATATTGTTGTAGTGTTGTAGTGAGATATTGTTGTAGTGTTGTAGTGAGATATTGTTTTAGTGTTGTAGTGTTATAGTGAGATATTGTTGTAGTGTTGTAGTGAGATATTGTTGTAGTGTTGTAGTGAGATATTGTTGTAGTGTTGTAGTGAGATATTGTTGTAGTGTTGTAGTGAGATATGGTTGTAGTGTTGTAGTGAGATATTGTTGTAGTGTTGTAGTGAGATATTGTTGTAGTGTTGTAGTGAGATATTGTTGTAGTGTTGTAGTTAGATATAGTTGTAGTGTTGTAGTAAGATATTGTTGTAGTGTTGTAGTTAGATATTGTTGTAGTGTTGTAGTGAGATATTGTTGTAGTGTTGTAGTGAGATATTGTTGTAGTGTTGTAGTGAGATATTGTTGTAGTGTTGTAGTGAGATATTGTTGTAGTGTTGTAGTGAGATATTGTTGTAGTGTTGTAGTGAGATATTGTTGTAGTGTTGTAGTGAGATATTGTTGTAGTGTTGTAGTGAGATATTGTTGTAGTGTTGTAGTGAGATATTGTTGTAGTGTTGTAGTGAGATATTGTTGTAGTGTTGTAGTGAGATATTGTTGTAGTGTTGTAGTGTTGTAGTGAGATAATGTTTTCCTAGTAAGATATTTGAAAGAAAAATCTTTGTTTATGATTCTGATTGTCATAAATGTAGTTGTTGTTGTTGTTGTTGTTGTTGTTGTTGTTGTTGTTGTTGTTGCCATACTCCAGCGAGTGCCTGAGTGCCCCAGGGTATGTTACGATAGCAGCTTCCAGGGTATGTTACGAAAGCAGCTTCCAGGGTATGTTTCGATAGCAGCTTCCTGGGTATGTTACGGTAGCAGCTTCCATGGTATGTTACGATAGCAGCTTCCAGGGTATGTTACGATAGCAGCTTCCATGGTATGTTACTGTAGCAGCTTCCATGGTATGTTACGGTAGCAGCTTCCATGGTATGTTACGATAGCAGCTTCCAGGGTATGTTACGGTAGCAGCTTCCATGGTATGTTACGATAGCAGCTTCCATGGTATGTTACGGTAGCAGCTTCCATGGTATGTTACGATAGCAGCTTCCATGGTATGTTACGGTAGCAGCTTCTATGGTATGTTACGGTAGCAGCTTCCATGGTATGTTACGGTAGCGCTTCCATTGTATGTTACGGTAGCAGCTTCCATTATGTTACGGTAGCAGCTTCCATGGTATGTTACGATAGCAGCTTCCATGGTATGTTACTGTAGCAGCTTCCATGGTATGTTACGGTAGCAGGTTCCATGGTATGTTACGGTAGCAGCTTCCATGGTATGTTACGATAGCAGCTTCCATGGTATGTTACGGTAGCGCTTCCATGGTATGTTACGGTAGCAGCTTCCATTATGTAACGGTAGCAGCTTCCATGGTATGTTACGATAGCAGCTTCCATGGTATGTTATGGAAGCAGCTTCCATTATGTTACGGTAGCAGCTTCCATGGTATGTTTCGGTAACAGCTTCCATGGTATGATTCGGTAGCAGCTTCCATGGTATGTTACGGTAGCAGCTTCCATGGTATGTTGCGGTAGCAGCTTCCATGGTATGTTACGGTAGCAGCTTCCATGGTATGTTACGAAAGCAGCTTCCATGGTATGTTACGGTAGCAGCTTCCATGGTATGTTACGATAGCAGCTTCCATGGTATCTTACGGTAGCATCTTCCATAGTATGTTACGGTAGCAGCTTCCATGGTATGTTACGGTAGCAGCTTCCATTATGTTACGGTAGCAGCTTCCATGGTATGTTTCGGTAGCAGCTTCCATGGTATGTTTCGGTAGCAGCTTCCATGGTATGTTACGGTAGCAGCTTCCAGGGCATGTTTCGGTAGCAGCTTCCATGGTATGTTACGGTAGCAGCTTCCATAGTATGTTACGGTAGCAGCTTCCATGGTATGTTACGATAGCAGCTTCCAGGGTATGTTACGGTAGCAGCTTCCATGGTATGTTACGGTAGGAGCTTCCAGGGTATGTTACGGTAGTAGCTTCCAGAGTATGCTGCGGTAGCAGCGTCCAGGGTAAGTTACGGTAGCAGCTTCCAGGGTATGTCACGGTAACCGCTTACAGTGTATGTTACGGTAGTAGCTTCCAGGGTATGTTACGGTAGCGGCTTCCAGGGTATGTCACGGTAGCAGCTTCCACTGGAATGGGAATGTATTGCCTGGTGATTATGGCGGAATGACTCGCCGTTGTTGGTGGTGCCAATAACAGGGAATGGGAACTGTTGGGAATGGCTTGTATGGCTGGGAATGTTCCTAGAAATGACCTATTTTAGCGCTGATGTCCCTGTCAATAGCTTGTATGCAAATATACACGCGGGGGAAAAAAGTGCCTAGCTTTAATTGTTCACATTTGTGTAAAAATTCACGAATGAGTTGAGTGGAGATAAAGCACGAATGAACTGAGTAGAGATAATGTACAAATGAGCTTAGTAGATATAATGTACTAATGAGTTAAGTAGAGATAATGTACGAATGAATTGAGTAGAGATAATGTAAGAATGAACTGAGTAGAGATAATGTACGAATGAGTTAATTAGAGATAATGTACGAATGAGTTGAGTAGAGATAATATACGAAAATAGTGAAGTTGAACTGAAATATTTATTTACTTTCCCACCCAAAAATTTTTTAAATTCAGCTTAAAACTCTTTTATTGGGAACTTGGAAGATTTTCTGAGGTGTAAACTGATCTTGGCACTTACTAGCGGAAGATTATCCTTGAGATTTATTAAGATGTTGAAGCAATTCGTAGCCATCTTGACAGTCACAGTTTGCTTAATGAATCTCAACACTGTTTTACAAAGGGGCGTTCCTGTCTTGCGAATTTACTAACTTTTTTTACTAAGGTGTTTGAGGAGGTAGATCATGGTAATGAATATTGTGTATATGGACTTCAGTAAGGCTTTCGATAGAGTTCCACACCAGAAGCTATTGAGGAAGTAGGAGGAGAAATTTTTTCCTGGGTAGAGGCATGGCTGACAAATAGACAGCAGAGAGTTTGCGCAAATGGAAAGAAATGAGAATGGGGGCACGTCACAAGCGGTGTTCCACAGGGGTCAGTGTTGGGCCCCTTGTTGTTCACAATTTACATAAACGACATAGATGAGGGAATAAATAGCGACATAAGCAAATTTGCTGATGACACCAAAATAGGCCGTCCAATTCATTCTAATGAGGACATTAGAGCACTCCAGGATGATTTGAATAGACTGATGCAATGGTCGGAGAAGTGGAAGATGCAGTTCAATATTGACAAATGCAAAGTTCTAAATGTTGGACAGTTAAATGACCATGCCACATATAAATTAAATAATATAGATCTTAATACTACTGATTGCGAAAAGGATTTAGGAGCTCTGGTTAGCAGTAATCTAAAACCAAGACAACAATGCATTAGTGTTCGCAATAAAGCTAACAGAATTCTTGGCTTCATATCTAGAAGTATAAATAATAGAAGTCCTCAGGTTGTTCTTCAACTCTATATATCCTTGGTTAGGTCTCATTTAGACTATGCTGCTCAGTTCTGGTCACCGTATTACAGAATGGATATAAATGCTCCGGAAAACGTGCAGAGGAGGATGACAAAGATGGCCCTGAATCTGCACTCTCTCGAAAGGCGTAGAGTTAAGGGGGATATGATCGAGGTGTATAAATGGAAAACAGGAATAAATAAGGGTGATGTAAATAGTGTGCTGAAAATTTCCAGCCAAGACAGGACTCGCAGCAATGGTTTCAAGTTGGAAAAATTCAGATTCAGGAAGGATATAGGAAAGCACTGGTTTGGTAATAGAGTCGTGGATGAGTGGAACAAACTCCCGAGTACAGTTATTCAGGCTAAAACGTTGTGTAGTTTTAAAAATAGGTTACATAAATACAAGAGTGGGTGTGGGTGGGTGTGAGTTGGACCTGACTAGCTTGTGCTGCTGGGTCTTGTGCCGTGCTCCTTCCTTGAGTGGAGGTGATCAGACTGGGTGGGTCATTGGGCTAATCCGGGGGGGTCATTGGTCTAATCCAATGACCCATGCTCCGCATGGGTCAGTAGGCCTGTTGCAGTGTTCCTTCTTTCTTGTGTTCTTATGTTCTTATGTTCTAAGAAACTTTAGCCCCTATATGATATTCCTATCCTCCCACACCCCTCCATCTATCATCCCTCCATCTATCACCCCTCCATCTATCACCCCTCCATCTATCATCCCTCCATCTATCACCCCTCCATTCATCATCCATCGTCTTGAGCCCTAAAATACATCATCATGACCTCTGAAATACACCATGTTGAGCCCTAGAGTACATCATGAGCCCTAAAACACATCGTGTTGTGCCCTAAAATACATCGTCTTGTGCCCTAAAATACATCGTCTTGAGCCCTAAAATACATCGTGTTGTGCCCTAAAATACATCGTCTTGATCCTTATAATACATCAACTCGAGCCTTAAAATACATCATCTTGAGCCCTAAGATACATCGTCTTGGTCCCTTAAAAACATCGTCTAGTGCCCTAAAATACATCGTCTTGAGCCCTAAAATACATCGTGTTGTGCCCTAAAATACATCGTCTTGAGCCCTAAAATACATCGTCTTGAGCCCTAAAATACATCGTCTTGAGCCCTAAAATACATCGTCTTGAGCCCTAAAATACATCGTCTTGAGCCCTAAAATACATCTTGAGCCCTGAATAATGTACCTTCTTGAGGTGAGAGAAGATCACTCAGGTGATGTAAGTATTGCTCATCATGCGCCACTAACTGCTCATCATGCGCCACTAACTGCTTATTATGCGCCACTAACTGTTCATCATGCGCCACTAACTGTTCATCATGCGCCACTAACTGCTCATCATGAGTCACTAACTGTTCATCATGCGCCACTAACTGTTCATCATGCGCCACTAACTGTTTATCATGCGCCACTAACTGCTCATCATGCGCCACTAACTGCTCATCATGCGCCACTAACTGCTCATCATGCGCCACTAACTGCTCATCATGCGCCACTAACTGCTCATCATGCGCCAGTAACTACTCATCATGCGCCACTAACTGCTCATCATGCGCCACTAACTGCTCATCATGCGCCACTAGCTGCTTATCATGCGCCACTAACTGCTCATCATGCGCCACTAACTGTTTATCATGCGCCACTAACTGCTCATCATGCGCGAGTAACTGTTCATCATGCGCCAGTAACTGTTCATCATGCGCCACTAACTGTTCATCATGCGCCACTAACTGCTCATCATGCGCCACTAGCTGCTCATCATGCGCCACTAACTGCTCATCATGCGCCAGTAACTATTCATCATGCGCCACTAACTGCTCATCATGCGCCACTAGCTGCTCATCATGCGCCACTAACTGCTCATCCTGTGCCATTAACTGTTCATCATGCGCCACTAACTGTTCATCATGCTCCGTTAACTGTTCATCATACGCCACTAACTGTTCATCATGCTCCACTAACTGTTCATCATGCGCCACTAACTGTTCATCATGCGCCACTAACTGTTCATCATGCACCACTAACTGTTGATTGTGCCCCATTAGCTGCTAAATGTTCGCCACTAACTGCTCATGGTGGGCCACTGACTTCATGGTGCGCCACTAACTGCCACACAGAAAAAACTGCTCCTTCCTGCGGTCTAAATACTTCCTGTGGAGGGTAAAATGTTGCTGAGGGAGAGGAAAAAACGTCGCCTCAACGAGGCACAAGTTGCTACAAGTGTTCAAGTCGAGGCTGAGCTAAACTAATGTATCTTATTGTGTTGGAACATATTCTCTTTCCTCTTCCTGATTCCTGCGGTGAACTGAAACAAAGTCTGGCAGACACTGGCTACGTGTACCCCAGCAGACACTGGCTACGTGTACCCCAGCAGACACTGGCTACGTGTACCCCAGCAGACACTGGCTACGTGTACCCCAGCAGACACTGGCTACGTGTACCCCAGCAGACACTGGCTACGTGTACCCCAGCAGACACTGGCTACGTGTACCCCAGCAGACACTGGCTACGTGTACCCCAGCAGACACTGGCTACGTGTACCCCAGCAGACACTGGCTACGTGTACCCCAGCAGACACTGGCTACGTGTACCCCAGCAGACACTGGCTACGTGTACCCCAGCAGACACTGGCTACGTGTACCCCAGCAGACACTGGCTACGTGTACCCCAGCAGACACTGGCTACGTGTACCCCAGCAGACACTGGCTACGTGTACCCCAGCAGACACTGGCTACGTGTACCCCAGCAGACACTGGCTACGTGTACCCCAGCAGACACTGGCTACGTGTACCCCAGCAGACACTGGCTACGTGTACCCCAGCAGACACTGGCTACGTGTACCCCAGCAGACACTGGCTACGTGTACCCCAGCAGACACTGGCTACGTGTACCCCAGCAGACACTGGCTACGTGTACCCCAGCAGACACTGGCTACGTGTACCCCAGCAGACACTGGCTACGTGTACCCCAGCAGACACTGGCTACGTGTACCCCAGCAGACACTGGCTACGTGTACCCCAGCAGACACTGGCTACGTGTACCCCAGCAGACACTGGCTACGTGTACCCCAGCAGACACTGGCTACGTGTACCCCAGCAGACACTGGCTACGTGTACTCCAGCAGACACTGGCTACGTGTATCCCAGCAGACGCTGGCTAGGTGTGTCTCAGCAGACACTGGTTACGTGTACCCCATCAGACACTGGCTATTTGTTCCACAGCAAACACTGGCTACGTGTACCCCAGCAGACACTGGCTACGTGTACCCCAGCAGACACTGGCTACGTGTACCCCAGCAGACACTGGCTACGTGTACCCCAGCAGACACTGGCTACGTGTACCCCAGCAGACACTGGCTACGTGTACCCCAGCAGACACTGGCTACGTGTACCTCAGCAGACACTGGTTACGTGTACCCCAGCAGACACTGGCTACGTGTACCCCAGCAGACACTGGTTACGTGTACCCCAGCAGACACTGGCTACGTGTACCCCAGCAGACACTGGTTACGTGTACCCCAGCAGACACTGGCTACGTGTACCCCAGCAGACACTGGCTACGTGTACCCCAGCAGACACTGGCTACGTGTACCCCAGCAGACACTGGCTACGTGTACCCCAGCAGACACTGGCTACGTGTACCCCAGCAGACACTGGCTACGTGTACTCCAGCAGACACTGGCTACGTGTACCCCAGCAGACACTGGCTACGTGTACCCCAGCAGACACTGGCTACGTGTACCCCAGCAGACACTGGTTACGTGTACCCCAGCAGACACTGGCTACGTGTACCCCAGCAGACACTGGCTACGTGTACCCCAGCAGACACTGGCTACGTGTACCCCAGCAGACACTGGCTACGTGTACCCCAGCAGACACTGGCTACGTGTACCCCAGCAGACACTGGCTACGTGTACCCCAGCAGACACTGGCTACGTGTACCCCAGCAGACACTGGCTACGTGTACCCCACAGACACTGGCTACGTGCAGTAGACACTGGCTACGTGTACTGGTTACGTGTACCCCAGCAGACACTGGCTACGTGTACCCCAGCAGACACTGGCTACGTGTACCCCAGCAGACACTGGCTACGTGTACCCCAGCAGACACTGGGTACGTGTACCCCAGCAGACACTGGCTACGTGTAGCAGACACTGTACGTGTACCCCAGCAGACACTGGCTACGTGTACCCCAGCAGACACTGGTTACGTGTACCCCAGCAGACGCTGGTTACGTGTACTCCAGCAGACACTGGCTACGTGTACCCCAGCAGACACTGGCTACGTGTAATCCAGCAGACACTGGCTACGTGTACTCCAGCAGACACTGGCTACGTGTACTCCAGCAGACACTGGCTACGTGTACTCCAGCAGACACTGGCTACGTGTACTCCAGCAGACACTGGCTACGTGTACTCCAGCAGACACTGGCTACGTGTACTCCAGCAGACACTGGCTACGTGTACTCCAGCAGACGCTGGTTACGTGTACTCCAGCAGACACTGGCTACGTGTACCCCAGCAGACACTGGTTACGTGTACCCCAGCAGACACTGGCTACGTGTACCCCAGCAGACACTGGCTACGTGTACCCCAGCAGACACTGGCTACGTGTACCCCAGCAGACACTGGCTACGTGTACCCCAGCAGACACTGGTTACGTGTACCCCAGCAGACACTGGCTACGTGTACCCCAGCAGACACTGGCTACGTGTACCCCAGCAGACACTGGTTACGTGTACCCCATCAGACACTGGCTGCGTTTACCCCAGCAGACACCTGTTACGTGCATCGCATCAGACACGGGCTGCGTGTACCCCAGCAGACACTGGTTACCCCAGCAGACACTGGTTACGTGTACCCCAGCAGACACTGGCTACGTGTACCCCAGCAGACACTGGCTACGTGTACCCCAGCAGACACTGGCTACGTGTACCCCAGCAGACACTGGCTACGTGTACCCCAGCAGACACTGGTTACGTGTACCCCAGCAGACACTGGCTACGTGTACTCCAGCAGACACTGGCTACGTGTACTCCAGCAGACACTGGCTACGTGTACCCCAGCAGACACTGGCTACGTGTACTCCAGCATACCTAGCATGGACCTACACACCATGAACCTACCTAGCAAGGCCCTACCTAGCATGGACCTACCTAGCATGGGCGTGCCTAGCAAGGACCTAAGCAGCATTGCCCTACCTAGTATGGACCTACTTAGGGTGGTTCTAAGAAGCATGGACCTACCTAGCATGATCCTACCTAGCAAGGACCTACCTAGCACGGACGTACCTAGCATGGACCTACCTAGCATGGCTCTTCCTAGCATGGCTCTACCTAGCATGGACCTATCTAGTATGGCCCCACATAGCATAGCCCTACCTAACATGGGCCTACCTAGCATGGCCTTGCCTAGCATAAACCTACCTAGCATGGCCCTACCTAGCAAGACCCTACCTAGCATGGACCTACCTAGCATGGACTTACCTAGCAAGGACCTCTCTACCTAGCATGGCCCTACTAAGCATGGACTTACCTAACATGAACCTACCTAGCATGGACCTACCTAGCATGGACCTACCTAGCAAGGACCAACCTACCTAGCATGGACCTACCTAGCACAGACCTACCTGGCATGGACCTACCTAACAAGGACCTACCTAGCAAGGACCTGTCTACCTAGCATGGACCTACCTAGCAAGGACCTGTCCACCTAGCATGGACCTACCTAGTGTGGATCTAAATAGCATGAACCTACCTAGTATTTATCTACCTAGCATGGACCTACCTAGCATGGACCTACCTAGCATGGACTTACCTAGCAAGGACCTCCCTACCTAGCATGGCCCTACTAAGCATGGACCTACCTAACATGAACCTACCTAGCATGGACCTACCTAGCATGGACGTATCTAGCAAGGACCTACCTAGCATGGACCTACCTAGCATGGACCTACCTAGCATGGACCTACCTAGCATGGACCTACCTAGCATGGACTTACCTAGCAAGGACCTCCCTACCTAGCATGGCCCTACTAAGCATGGACCTACCTAACAGAACCTACCTAGCATGGACCTACCTAGCATGGACCTACCTAGCATGGACCTACCTAGCATGGACCTACCTAGCATGGACCTACCAAGCATGGACCTACCTAGCATGGACCTACCTAGCATGGACCTACCTAGCATGGACTTACCTAGCAAGGACCTCCCTACCTAGCATGGCCCTACTAAGCATGGACCTACCTAGCAAGGACCTACCTAGCAAGGACCTACCTACCTAGCATGGACCTAGCTAGCTTAGACCTACCTGGCATGGACCTACCTAGCAAGGACCTACCTAGCAAGGACCTGTGTACCTAGCATGGACCTACCTAATGTGGATCTAAATAGCATGAACCTACCTAGTATTTATCTACCTAGCATGGACCTACCTACCAAGGACCTATCCTACCTAGCATGGACCTACCTAGCATGGACCCACCTAGCATGGACCTACCTACCAAGGACCTATCCTACCAAGCATGGACCTACCTAGCATGGACCTACCTAACATGGCCTTACCTATCATGAACCTACCTAGCATGGACCTACCTAGCATGGCCTTAAGGTACCTAGGGGAGAGAGAGAGAGAGAGAGAGAGAGAGAGAGAGAGAGAGAGAGAGAGAGAGAGAGAGAGAGAGAGAGAGAGAGAGAGAGAGAGAGAGAGAGAGAGAGAGAGAGAGAGAATGATTTACCAGCTTACGTGGAGTTATGGTCAATGACGAGGCTACTGACTTTAACCATAATTGCAGTGAGAGGTCAGGTAGAGGGGAAAGGTTCTCCAGATATGAGAATATTACTTCTAATAAGAGTTAATGAGACTTTTGTACAGGATCAAACAAAGTCAGTTTGCTGCAGTAACTGAGATGGCAGATAACTTGGAAATATGATGGTAATTACCTGCTTTTAAGGAGGGAGCTTAACAATTAGAGCCAAGGGAGGCTCGTAGCATTAATTGTCATGAAGAACTGAGCTAATCTCGTTGCTAGGTGGACGAAAGAGTGACCTAATCTCGTTACTAGGTGGACGAAAGATTTACCGAATCTCGTTACTAGGTGGACAAATGATTTACCTAAATTGTCAGAAAGACGAACGAATAATTGACCTAATCTCGTAACAATGTTGACAAAGGATTTGCTTAATGTCTCAATAAGGTGGATCAATCAAGAGAGAGTAAATACATCAGGAGAGGAATGTTCCGTGCGGGATCTTACCAATGATAAGAGAAGTTGCAGTCTTCAAGGTGTTGAAAAAATATTTCAGAGTGACAAGAAGTCGCTATAAAGGACCTGACTTAACTTACGAAAAATTAACCACAGCAAGGAGACTTAAGAGGAGAGAAACACCTGAGTGATACTGTTCGTTTACCAACACTCGTCCTCTAGCTAGTTCCTCAGGAACTAGTTCCTCAGGAACTAGTTCCTCAGGAACTAGTTCCTGAGGAAATAGCTAGTGTCTCAGAAGATGCATATGAGTAAAGCAGCAAAATGACTTAGGTCTTCACATTCTAGTAATCTGATACCTGTCGTTTATTTTTAATTAAGAACAAATTTAGGTACTGTTGAGAAGGTAGATCTCAGAGATAGAACGATATAAATATTAAAAAAGTTCTCGTTGTCTTCGCAAGAGAAAAACTCTTTTCTAGATAGAGGCTTGAGCATTAAACTGACGCGTTTGACCGTGTTGGACCCGAGTGGAAACATGTGGTTTTAAGGCTTTAACGTATTGTTGGAGTGTAAGCAAGATAACGTTTATGAATGGATTCATTGAAACCGGTTAGCCGAAGCTGAGTCCTGGAGGTGGGAGGTACAGTGCCTGTTCTGTGAAGGAGGGGTGGGAATGTTGCACTTCGGAAAATCATCTGAACTGTGTGTGATGTCATCACGCTTCTGACAAGAGGGCTACCGAATGAATGTTGGTGAATGTTTACTGTTTTTGGTTACTGCCATGGTGGAAGATTGACGGTGTGGCTACAAAGAACAAATATTTACAATATTAACCTCAATACTTATTCTCCCTCAGAATATTCACCTCAGTACTTATTTTCCCTCACAATATTAAACTCAATATTTCTTCTCCCTCACATATATTAATCTCAATACTTATTTTCCATCACAATATTAACTTCCATATTAATTCTCCCTCACAATATTGGCCTTGTAAGGAACAGCTTCAAGCTTTTTGTATATATTTCTTTCATATCTTTGATGAGGGTTAAGAAGACGAGATGTGGCTGGCCACCTCGCTACTGGTGGTGGTGTTGGTACATCAGAGTCTCTTAGCTCCCTGGGGAGTAACTACTGTTGTTGACCTGGTGAGCGAAGTAAGGCAGTAGAGTCACTTTACTCCTGATTCTCCCAAGATTAGGTTTTGTCAGTTAAGGTTAACTACATTAACGTTAAGTTTAAACTTGGTTACTACCATTCTGTCATAACTTATATGTCCTCTGGTAACCTCTGTTTTTTTAACCTTTAAAACTGGTGTTATGTCGCACTAGTCTTGGGCTGTCAGTGGATGGTGACTCCAACTCTTGATAAAGTAATCATGGCAATATAACGGCTGTATCTGTCGTGTAGTCACTGACTATATTGCCCAGTCAACCCCCTTCCTTGGATGACGACAACCTTCACCTACAACAACATCAGGATGGAACATCCTCACATGACCATCACGCCTCAAGACTTAATTATAAATTCTTAACAGATGTTAACGTTGGTGATAGACTTACTCAATTCTTTTCATGGCTTCAGAAATAGTTAATGTTTTACGTTCTTTGTTTATGTATTAATAAAGATGTGTATTTTAAGATCATCCATATCCTAATTTGATTATTCCCCTCTTATTTTATTTTCTATTTTACTTTCCTAAAGAAAGTACTGGGAATAATTCTTTACCTTCCTCTAACCTCTTGATGTATTCTCCCTCAGAATATTAGCCACTATGCTTATTCATCCTCAATATTATTCTATATATTTATTCTCTTTCCTCTTTCACAGTGAGTATATGCAGTAAATTATTGAAAACATGAGGGAAAGAGCTCTAAATGGTGGACTGAGCTGAAGCTCTATACTTATTTGAAATGTATATGATTAATGAAAGAAAATAAACTGGAGGAATGGGGGAAGAAGATATGGATAAATATACATCAGTGTATATACCCAAGTTCTCTAATGGTTGGTTATTCGATTTGAAGCCTATAGACTACACGAGGGTCATTTACGTTGCATGTCACTTGTCACAGATTCAGGGACTAAAGTACACTCAGTGTAGCCATACAGAGATATACAGCCCTCCAGGTGTGTATACACTGCTACGCTCAGTACATATCCATAATTTTTTAACACACCAGCAGTCTCCCACCAAGGTAGGGTGACCCGAAAAGAAACTGTCACCACCACTCACGCCATAGATATCCTCCTTCAAACACCAGAGGGGAGTTCTTCCTCTAGTACCTCACTCATAAAGTCAGATTTAAACAGTTATAATAGCCTGGTGGAACTATTATAGATTCCTATAATGGATACATGATGTGTAAGATATATAAAACAATTGGGTATCTTTATTCCTAAACTTTTCGACTACATAGTAGACCTTAGTCGAATGTACAGGTGACAGCAAGAGCAGGAGAGGTAGTGTGTTCAGTCCAGCACTGAAGTAGTTGTCAGTCCCTCAGCCTGGAGAGGTGTCATCTTAGGAGCTGAGTACCTCTCTAGGCTGAGTAGCTCTCTAGGCTGAGTAGCTCTCTAGGCTGAGTACCTCTCCAGGCTGAGTACCTCTCCAGGCTGAGTACCTCTCCAGGCTGAGTACCTCTCCAGGCTGAGGGTTTTCTACTCTTAAGAAGCCCCGAGTTGGTACTCCCGTATTTGTAATCATCTTATGTGTATATTATGTCTGTAGCAGACGATATACAGACAAGAAGGTTGCAAATACGGGAGTACCAACAGGGACCTGCTACGAGTGACGTACCTGTACATCCTCACTGATGAATGACTGACCACACAGTCTTTATCTCTACGCTGCTTCTACTATCACTTCCGTATTCGACTGAAGACCGCCATGTCTAATTCACATACTTGTCGGTATTGTCTACCATTATTATAATCATAGCTTCTTGAACCTATGTTGTAGAGGTCTATAATATAAAATATTTAATGTAATATATTAATATATATTTAATTATTTAAGTTCCTGGTTCTTCTGGAGGAAAAATAATTGGTTAAGTGATTCTTAACAAATCATAACTAATTACTTTACTTTAAACTCTCCTAATTATTTAAGAAAAGTTCTCAGGAGAATGTTCAGGTACATTTATAAACATTTTGTTAGACTAAATCATAATCATAAAACTAATTAAAATGACCTAAACACTAGGAAACTAAGACGTTAACACTGATTGTCTGGTTAAAAGGGTTTTGAACCTCTGGTCGACACGACGCTACATGTCACCTCTTCACCTGACAAGCATAATTTAATGCCTAAAATGGGGATTTAAATAAACTCGACAACGACGACAAAAGGTTCCATGAGCGACGCCAGGACGACATAACTCATCCAACAACGACACCAGGACGACACAAATTCATCCATCAACGACGCCAGGACGACACAAACTCATCCATCAAGACGCCAGGACAACACAACTCATCCATCACCGACGCCAGGACGACACAAACTCATCCATCACCGACGCCAGGACGACACAGACTCATCCATCACCGACGTCAGGACGACACAAACTCATCCATCAACGACGTCAGGACGACACAAACTCATCCATCACCGACGTCAGAACGTCACAAACTCATCCATCAAGATGCCAGGACGACACAAACTCATCCATCACCGACGTCAGGACGACACAAACTCATCCATCAAGACGCCAGGACGACACAGACTCATCCATCACCGACGTCAGGACGACACAAACTCATCCATCAAGACGTCAGTACGACACAAACTCATCCATCAAGATGCCAGGACGACACAGACTCATCCATCACCGACGTCAGAACGTCACAAACTCATCCATCAACGACGTCAGGACGACACAGACTCATCCATCACCGACGTCAGGACGACACAAACTCATCCATCACCGACGCCAGGACGACACAAACTCATCCATCACCGACGTCAGGACGACACAAACTCATCCATCAACGACGTCAGGACGACACAGACTCATCCATCACCGACGTCAGGACGACACAAACTCATCCATCAACGACGTCAGGACGACACAAACTCATCCATCAACGACGTCAGGACGACACAAACTCATCCATCACCGACGTCAGGACGACACAAACTCATCCATCAACGACGTCAGGACGACACAAACTCATCCATCAACGACGTCAGGACGACACAAACTCATCCATCAACGACGTCAGGACGACACAAACTCATCCATCAACGACGTCAGGACGACACAAACTCATCCATCAACGACGTCAGGACGACACAAACTCATCCATCACCGACGTCAGGACGACACAAACTCATCCATCAACGACGTCAGGACGACACAAACTCATCCATCAACGACGTCAGGACGACACAAACTCATCCATCAACGACGTCAGGACGACACAAACTCATCCATCAACGACGTCAGGACGACACAAACTCATCCATCAACGACGTCAGGACGACACAAACTCATCCATCAACGACGTCAGGACGACACAAACTCATCCATCAACGACGTCAGGACGACACAAACTCATCCATCAACGACACACATACTCTAATCAACATCTTTAAAATAATATATTAACAAATAATAACTTACCAATTAATCTCCCAAAAAAATAAAACAGAAAAGAATAAGTTTTAAGAGATTTATAATATACTAGTCTACAATAATATAATATTTCCTCCAAAAGTATTGGAAGGAAGTTTTTGTGTTGCCTCAAGACAAACAAACACAAGAAAACTAAGAATTACGTCAGAATTTTCCTTGTTTTGAGCAGAGCTAAGTTAATAATACCTGCCAGCTCACAATACTCGAATTCTTTCGTTAATCCTCAAAACCCAACTTATTAATAATTCTTTAGTCTCACTTGTTAATCTAGGAATCTCCTTATTAAGCCTCTAATCCCACTGTTAACCCTTTAATTCCACTTGTTAATCTAGGAATCCCTTTGTTAAGTATTTAATGCTTCTTAATCCTTTAATTTTACTTGTTAATCTAGGAATCCCTTTGTTAAGTATTTAATGCTTCTTAATCCTTTAATTTTACTTGTTAATCTAGGAATCCCCTTGTTAAATTTCTAATCTCACTGCTAATTCTTCAATTCAACTTTTAAATCTGGGACTCCCTCTGCCATATCTCTAATTCCATTGTTAATATTTTAAACCCACTTGTTAATCTAGAATTCCATCTGTTAAATATCCAGCCCCCGGTAAAAATCTAAGCCCTCTGTTAATCCTCTATCCAGCTGATCCTCTTGTATCCACTTGTTAATCCACAAATATCACTTTTAACACAATCCTCTTGATAATCCTTTAATCCCCTAATTACCCCAGTTAATCCTCTAAATATCCCGTTAATCTTTTGATCTTCCTTGCCTATCCACTAATCCCCCTAATAATGCACTTAATCCCCTGATCCCTTGTTAATCCTCTAAGCTTATAATAATTGTTATAATCCCTCAGACCGTTACTACATAATCCCAGAGGCACCTGGTTAGTAGTCTCGGGGCACAAGTTGTGTACTGTTCCAGCCATGGTATTGTGTTAGTTGTAAATTAGTCCAGCCATGGTATTGTGTATTAGTTATAAATTGTTCCAGCCATGGTATTGTATTGTGAATTGCTCCATCCATGGTATTGTGTTAATTGTGAAATATTCCAGCCATGGTATTGTGTGCTAGCTGTGAATTATTCCAGGTATGGTACTGTGGTAGTTGTTAATTGTTCCAGCTATTATGTTGTGTGTTAGATGCGAATTGTACTAGCCGTGGTATTGTTAGTTGTGAATTGTCCCAGCTATGGTATTGTGTCTTATGAATTCTTCCAGCCATGGTATTGTGTTAGATGTGAATTGTTCCAGCCATGGTATTGTGTTGTGAACTGTTGTAGCCATGGTAATGTGTGTTAGTTGTGAATTGTTCTGGCCATGGAACTGTGTTGTAAATTGCTCTAGTCATGGTATTGTGTTGTGTATTGTTCCAACCACTGTATTGTGTCAGTTGTGAATTGTTCCAGCCATGGTATTGTTAACTGTAAATTGTTCCAGCCATGGTATTGTGTTATTAATTGTTCCAGCCATGGTACTGTGTTGTTAATTGTTCAAGCCATGGTACTGTGTTGTAAATTGTTCCAGCCATGGTACTGTGTTTTAACTGTTCCAGCCATGGTACTGTGTTAGTTGTGAATTGTTCCAGCCATGGTACTGTGAATTAGATATGAACTATTCCAGCCACATATACTGTACTACCCCGGATATTGTTCTAGCCAAGGTTAAGAACCACTGCGTTAAGAACCAGTGTTATGAACCATTGTGTTAAGAACCAATGTTAAGACCTATTGTGTAAAGAACCACTGTGTTAAGAACCAATGTTAAGACCTATTGTGTAAAGAACCACTGTGTTAAGAACCACTGTACTAAAAACCACTGTGTTAAGAACCATTTTGTCAGGAACCACTGTGTTAACAACCACTGTTTCAAGAACCACTGTGTTAAGAACAATTGTGTTAAGAACCACTGTGTTAAGAACCACTGTGTCAAGGAAAACTGTGTTAAGAACCACTGTGTTAAAAACCACTGTGTTAAGAAGCACTGTACTAAGAATCACTGTGTCAAGAACCACTCTGTTAAGGACCACTGTTTCAAGAACCACTGTGTTAAGAACCACTGTCTTAACAACCACTGAGTCAAGAACCATTGTGTTAGAAATCACTGTGCTAAGAACCACTGTTTCAAGAACCACTGTATCAAGAAATCACTGTCTCAAGAACCACTGTGTTAAGAACCAGTGTGTCAAGAACCGCTGTGTTAAGAACCACTGTGTTAAGAACCACTGTGTCAAAAACCACTGTGTTAAGAACCACTGTGTTACGAACCACTGTGTTAAGAACCACTGTGTCAAGAACCACTGTGTTAAGAACCACTGTGCTAAGAACCACTGTGTTAAAAACCACTGTGTCAAGAACCACTGTGTTAAGAACCGCTTTTTTAAGAACCACTGTGTTAAGAACCGCTGTGTTAAGAAGCATTGTGTTAAGAAGCACTGTGTCAAGAACCACTGTGTTAAGAACCACTGTGTTACGAACCACTGTATTAAGAACCACTGTGTCAAGAACCACTGTGTTAAGAACCACTGTGCTAAGAACCACTGTGTTAAAAACCACTGTGTCAAGAACCGCTGTTTTAAGAACCACTGTGTTACGAACCACTGTGTTAAGAACCACTGTGTCAAGAACCACTGTGTTAAGAATCACTGTGCTAAGAACCACTGTGTCAAGAACTACTGTGTTAAGAACCACTGTTTCAAGAACCATTGTGTTAAGAACTACTGTGCTAAGAACCACTGTACTAAGAATCAATGTGTTAAGAACCACTGTGCTAAGAACCACTGTGTCGAGAACTACTGTGTTAAGAACCACTGTTTCAAGAACCACTGTGTTAAGAACTACTGTGCTAAGAACCACTGTACTAAGAATCAATGTGTTAAGAAGCACTGTGTTAAGAACCACTGTTTGTAGATGAATGGGTCAGAGAACCGACATGTTGATAAATTAGACACATGTGCAACTCTTGGGTATCTTTATTGAGGAAACGTTTCGCCACACAGTGGCTTCATCAGTCTGATGAAGTCACTGTGTGGCGAAACGTTTCCTCAATAAAGATGCCCAAGAGTTGCACATGTGTCTAATTTATCAACATGTCGGTTCTCTGAACCATTCATCTACAAACCTGTCAGACACTGCAACTTCTTGGGATCTTAATACTTAGGAATTCTTCGCTTGCCTAATTCTTGGGCACAACCTACTTCCACATTGAACAAATGTGACACTACCTATGACTGCTCATCTGCCGTATTCTACTCAAGATTGATGGACTGAACACATCGACTCAAGGTTGAGGGACTGATTACCTCATTCTCCTCCTGTTCTTCAAGTTTCTCCTATGTATGGACTGATGAAGCCACTGTGTGGCGAAACGTTTCCTCAATAAAGATACCCAAGAGTTGCACATGTGTCTAATTTATCAAGAACCACTGTGTCAAGAAGCACTGTGTTAAGAACCACTGTGCCAAGAACCACTGTGCCAAGAACCACTGTGCCAATAACCACTGTGCCAAGAACCACTGTGCCAAGAACCACTGTGCCAAGAGCCACTGTGCCAAGAACCACTGTGCCAAGAACCACTGTGCCAAGAGCCACTGTGCCAAGAGCCACTGTTAAAAACCAATATGTCATGGGGAGAGGAGTATTAAAACAACCTCGTGGGGCCAGGAGCTTGAGTCCATCATGAGTGTCAGAGACTGAGGGGAGTACTACTAATCCTTCTTCAAGCAGTTAAGTCATCCCTCTGACAGGCAGAGTCTGACAGATCACCAAGGTTTGAGTTTGAAGCAGCTGGTCAACTTCCTCAGACAGCAGGATGACCTCAAGAAGACATCACAGTCACCATCGTTTGTGGGGGATCGAGCAAGAATTTCGATGCTCCCTCGTTATTCTTAAGTCTTAGTGGGGGATGGGGGTGTGATGACGCTGAAGTTGGGTGTTTGAGAAGCCTGTAACATGAACTCCCACATACCTCTCAAACCTTCAGTTCCAGCAACTTTAAATATATATGATTAATGTATGTATAACTAGCATATAGGAGAGAGAAGCTTATGGCAAAGTTTCGGCCCGACTTAGACCATTTACAGGTTATGTGTGTATTGTTCCAGTCACGGGATTGTGCCTTTTGTTCCCTGTGATTAATTTAGCTCTAAAGTTTTAATAGAGTTGTAATCAGTCTCTTTTTATAAATAGGTAAGTTAGAGTAAGTTGTAGATTAATTAGCCTGTTATATGTGATTACCTTCAACAAAGCACAGTGTCACGTCAGGAGGACTACCACCCCACAGTTCCTCAGTCACATCACAAACGTGGAGTCACGCATACGTCACCATGCTGACAAGACGACTTCTCTCGTCTCGCTAGTCCTCGTCTTAACTGCGACTCGTATACGTTGTTTCGCGGTGTTCCTAAAGTTGTTTGATTACCTACACACATCCAGCCACCAGGTGGTCAGTACCTGTTAACTGTACAGGTTGAATGCATGTGAACAGATACGTTAATGAGTTACTGCCGCCCTAGTACTGAAACCCTCAGGATATCAGAAATACATCTACATCCTGGCGTACAAACTGCCCTTGTCTAGATAGGACGGCAGGTTCTGAGATTGGATTCAACTAATGACCTGATTAAATAATTAATTAATAGTCACCACACACACACCTTCACACACACCATTATTCTAGATACTGTTAGTTCAATAGCTGTCTCGTGGTCCTACGACCTCAAACGACTCTCCGAACTGTAGCGTTCCCACTTCAGGGTTACAGTGCTAGCGAATTTGAAGAAGGCGTGGTTGAGAGAGGCGTGGTTTAAGGAGGCATGGTTGAGGGAGGCGTGGTTGAGGGTGGAGGTGGCGCCAGGGGCGGCATGAGTGCAGGAGGATCGTTGGTGGTGGTAGTGGTGGTGGTGGTGGTGGTGGTGTTGGTGGTGCTGGTGCTGCTGGTAGGGACATGGAAGAGACTCAGTAGTCTGGCAGCTATCGTAGTGGGAGCACTGCCGCCCACACCTCCGCCCACCGCGCTGCTACACTGCCGCCCACACCTCCAAACTCACGCCCACACCTTACTTCCCACGCCCACACCTCCGTTCCCACGGTCTATCTACTTCAGTCTCTCACTCAGTAACTGATTCCCAGGTTAATATTCCAGTCACTAACTGTACATAACTGACATTCAACATTGTTCAGCGTAACACAGTCATGTTAACAGTCATATTAATGTTTACTTTAAGGCCAGACTTAAAATGTTTATTTACGTTAGTGAGTAATGTTATATAACATTCTCTTGAAACATTAAGAGTTGAGAGAGGCGTAAATCCCCAGCTACTACGTGTTGTTGTGGTTCTTAAACCATTGTGTGAGGTAATGAGAGATAATGTGAGATAATGTGGGATTATGTGAAATAATGTGAGATAATATGGCAAATATAAACACTTAGAAAAACACTTTGGTGTAAGTTATTGAGAAGACAACAACAGCAGCACCTGTAGTAGACTGTCACTTACAGCACCTGTAGTAGACTGTCACTTACAGCACCTGCAGTAGACTGTCACTTACAGCACCTGTAGTAGACTGTCACTTACAGCACCTGTAGTAGACTGTCACTTACAGCACCTGCAGTAGACTGTCACTTACAGCACCTGTAGTAGACTGTCACTTACAGCACCTGTAGTAGACTGTCACTTACAGCACCTGTAGTAGACTGTCACTTACAGCACCTGCAGTAGACTGTCACTTACAGCACCTGCAGTAGACTGTCACTTACAGCACCTGCAGTAGACTGTCACTTACAGCACCTGCAGTAGACTGTCACTTACAGCACCTGCAGTAGACTGTCACTTACAGCACCTGCAGTAGACTGTCACTTACAGCACCTGCAGTAGACTGTCACTTGCAGCACCTGCAGTAGACTGTCACTTACAGCACCTGCAGTAGACTGTCACTTACAGCACCTGCAGTAGACTGTCACTTACAGCACCTGCAGTAGACTGTCACTTACAGCACCTGCAGTAGACTGTCACTTACAGCACCTGCAGTAGACTGTCACTTACAGCACCTGCAGTAGACTGTCACTTACAGCACCTGCAGTAGACTGTCACTTACAGCACCTGCAGTAGACTGTCACTTACAGCACCTGCAGTAGTCACTTACAGCACCTGCAGTAGACTGTCACTTACAGCACCTGCAGTAGACTGTCACTTACAGCACCTGCAGTAGACTGTCACTTACAGCACCTGCAGTAGACTGTCACTTACAGCACCTGCAGTAGACTGTCACTTACAGCACCTGCAGTAGACTGTCACTTACAGCACCTGCAGTAGACTGTAACTCACAGCACCTGCAGTAGATTGTCACTCACAGCACCTGCAGTAGACTGTCACTCACAGCACCTGCAGTAGACTGTAACTCACAGCACCTGCAGTAGACTGTCACTCACAGCACCTGCAGTAGACCGTCACTCACAGCACCTGAAATAGACTGTCACTCACAGCACCTGCAGTAGACTGTCACTCACAGCACCTGCAGTAGACTGTCACTTACAGAACCTGCAGAAGACTGTCACTCACAGCACCTGCAGTAGACTGTCACTCACAGTATCTGCATTAGACTGACACTCACAGCACCTGCAGTAGACTGTCACTCACAGTACCTGCAGTAGACTGTCACTCACAGCACCTGCAGTAGACTGTCACCCACAGAACCTGCAGTAGACTGTCACAGCATTCGCAGTAGACTGTCACTTACAGCACCTGCAGTAGACTGTCACTTACAGCACCTGAAGTAGACTGTCGCTCACAGCACCTGCAGTAAACTGTCACTCACAGCACCTGCAGTAGACTGTCACTCACAGCACCTGCAGTAGACTGTCACTCATAGCACCTGCAGTAGACTGTCACTCACAGCACCTGCAGTAGACTGTCACTCACAGCACCTTCAGTAGGCTGTCACTCAGAGCACCTGCAGTAGACTGTCACTCACAGCACCTGCAGTAGACTGTCACTCACAGCACCTGCAGCAGACTGTCATTCACAGCACCTGCAGTAGACTGTCACTCACAGCACCTGCAGTAGACTGTCACTCACAGCACCTGCAGTAGACTGTCACTCATAGCACCTACAGTAGACTCTCGCTCACAGCACCTGCAGTAGACTGTCACTCACAGCACCTGCAGTAGACTGTCACTCACAGCACTTGCATTAGACTGTCATTCACAGTACCTGCAGTAGACTGTCACTCACAGCACCTGCAGTAGACTGTCACTCACAGCACCTGCAGTAGACTGTCACTCACAGCACTTGCATTAGACTGTCATTCACAGTACCTGCAGTAGACTGTCACTCACAGCACCTGCAGTAGACTGTCACTCACAGCACCTGCAGTAGACTGTCACTCACAGCACTTGCATTAGACTGTCATTCACAGTACCTGCAGTAGACTGTCACTCACAGCACCTGCAGTAGACTGTCACTCACAGCACCTGCAGTAGACTGTCACTCACAGCACTTGCATTAGACTGTCATTCACAGCACTTACAGTAGACTGTCACTCACAGCACCTACAGTAGACTCTCGCTCACAGCACCTGCAGTAGACTGTCACACACAGCACGAGCAGTAGACTGTCACTCACAGCACCTGCAGTAGACTGTCACTCACAGTACCTGCAGTAGACTGTCACTCACAGCACCTGCAGTAGACTGTCACTCACAGCGCCTGCAGTAGACTGTCACTCACAGCACCTGCAGTAGACTGTCACTCACAGTACCTGCAGTAGATTGTCACTCACAGCACCTGCAGTAGACTGTCACTCACAGCGCCTGCAGTAGACTGTCACTCACAGTACCTGCAGTAGATTGTCACTCACAGCACCTGCAGTAGACTGTCACTCACAGCGCCTGCAGTAGACTGTCACTCACAGTACCTGCAGTAGATTGTCACTCACAGCACCTGCAGTAGACTGTCACTCACAGCGCCTGCAGTAGACTGTCACTCACAGCGCCTGCAGTAGACTGTCACTCACATCACCTGCAGTAGACTGTCACTCACAGCACCTGCAGTAGACTGTCAATCACATCACCTGCAGCAGACTGCCACTTACAGCACCTGCAGTAGACTGTCACTCACATCACCTGCAGTAGACTGTCACTCACAGCACCTGCAGTAGACTGTCACTCACATCACCTGCAGTAGACTGTCACTCACAGCACCTGCAGTAGACTGTCACTCACAGCAAACGTACCTGCAGTAGAATGTCACTCACAGCAACAGTACATGCAGTAGACTGTCACTCACAGCAACAGTATCTGTAGTAGACTGTCACTCACAGCAACAACACCTGCAGTAGACTGTCATTCACAGCAACAGTACCTGTAGTAGTCTGTCACTCAAAGCAGTACCTGCAGTACACTATCACTCACAGCAACAGCACCTGCAATAGACTGTCACTCAGAGCAACAGTACCTGCATTAGACTGTCACTCAGAGCAACAGTACCTGCAGTAGACTGTCACTCACAGCAACAGCATCTGAAGTAGACTGTCACTCACAGCAACAGCATCTGAAGTAGACAGTCACTCACAGCAACAGCACCTGCAGTATCCTTGTCACTCACAACTTCCGCAGTAGACAGTCACTCACGGCACCTGCAGTTGACTGTCACTCACAACACCTGCAGCAGACTGTCACTCACAACACCTGCAGCAGACTGTCACTCACAGCACCTGCAGCAGACTGTCACTCACAGCACTTGCAGTAGACTGTCACTCACAACACCTGCAGTAGACTGTCACTCACAGCATCTGCAGTAGACCGTCACTCACAGCAGCTGCAGCAGACTGTCACCCACAACACCTGCAGTAGACTGTCACTCACAACACCTGCAGTAGACTGTCACTCAGAGCACATGCAGTAGACTATCACTCACAGCAGCTGCAGCAGACTGTCACTCACAACACCTGCAGTAGACTGCCACTCACAGCAGCTGCAGCAGACTGTCACCCACAGCAACAGCTCCTGCAGTAGACTGTCACTCACAGCAACTGCAGTAGACTGTCACTCACAGCAGCTGCAGCAGACTGTCACTCGCAGCACCTGCAGTGGACTGTCACTCACAGCAGCTGCAGCAGACTGTCACTCACAACACCTGCAGTAGACTGTCACTCACAGCAACAGCTCCTGCAGTAGATAGTTACTCACATTACCTGCAGTAGACGGTCACTTTCAACACTTTTCAGCATCTGCAGTAGACTCTCACTCACAGCACTTGCAGTAGACTGTCACTTACAGTACCTGCAGTATACTGTCACTCACAACAGCAGCAGTATCTTCAGTAGACTATTACTCAGCAACAGCAGCAGCAGGCTGTCAATCACAGCAGCAACAAAAGCAGCAGGAGATTGTTACAGCATCAGCATCAGCAGCAGGACACAGCAGTATCAGCAGCAGCAGGAGGAGGCTGTTACTCACGGCTGCACCAGCAGAGGATAGCAGCATCAGTACAGCAGACGTCAGGTGAGTTACTTTTAAAACATCACATTCTTGTAGCAGAGTGTCTGTCGTTCCTATCTAGTCACGTTCTTGTAGCAGAGTGTCTGTCGTTCCTATCTAGTCACGTTCTTGTAGCAGAGTGTCTGTCGTTCCTATCTAGTCACGTTCTTGTAGCAGAGTGTCTGTCGTTCCTATCTAGTCACGTTCTTGTAGCAGAGTGTCTGTCGTTCCTATCTAGTCACGTTCTTGTAGCAGAGTGTCGCTGCTATTTAGTCGGGTTCTTGTAGCAGAGAGTCGTTGCTATTTAGTCGGGTTCTTGTAGCAGAGAGTCGTTGCTATTTAGTCAGGTTCTTGTAGCAGAGAGTCGTTGCTATTTAGTCAGGTTCTTGTAGCAGAGAGTCGTTGCTATTTAGTCAGGTTCTTGTAGCAGAGAGTCTGTCGTTGCCATTAGGAGAGGTAGAACAACTTGTTAGTGCTGCTCTAATTTAATTACCGAGGATATTCAAGGTGGCAGCAGAGAAAACTACTAATTTGCATAAAGACAAAGAAACACTATGCAAATTTACAAGAGCAGAATACACACTCTCTCCAAAACTTTATTTCTTGAGTCATGTCTTGCTTCGTGTTACTACTGAGTTTGTTTTCTAAATTTGTATTTCTCTGTTGTTGTTGTCGTTGATTGCAAATTTTAAGCCGACGTTAGCAGTAAAGTAATGATCTCGATATTATTTCTTGTCAGCCATACGGATTTCTCTCGTCATCTCTGTCTAACCTCATGTACCTGTCTCCGCATATCTGGCCAGTCATACGCATCTGTCTTCTCGCTTCTGGTCAGTCATACGCATCTGTCTTCTCGCTCTTGGTCAGTCATACTCATCTGTCTTCTCGCTTCTGGTCAGTCATACGCATCTGTCTTCTCGTTCTTGATCAGTCATACTCATCTGTCTTCTCGCTTCTGGTCAGTCATACGTATCTGTCTTCTCGCTCCTGGTCAGTCATACGCATCTGTCTTCTCGCTCCTGGTCAGTCATACGCATCTGTCTTCTCACTCCTGGTCAGTCATACTCATCTGTCTTCTCACTCCTGGTCAGTCATACGCATCTGTCTTCTCACTCCTGGTCAGTCATACGCATGTCTTCTCACTCCTGGTCAGTCATACGCATGTCTTCTCACTCCTGGTCAGTCATACGCATGTCTTCTCACTCCTGGTCAGTCACACATAACTATTTCCCGATCCCTGTGTGGTTCCATGCTTGTAGCTTGAATAATTTTTTACAAGTCGCTCAAAGCCGAACTTCACTTTGGCTACGTTGACTTGGGTTTATCATACGAAATGAAAGTTAGTAATAAAAAAATATACCTTGAACAGAAAATAGGAATTAATTTTTAATTAAGGATGATTATGTGTTAGAATTAGCCGGACTTGAGTCCTGGAGGGATCAACACAGTGTCTGTATTTAAAAGATTAAGTGGAAATATTACTGTTCGGAGGGTCATTTGTGTCGTGATGTCTGTACAAGCCTGGTAAGACAGCTATTTATGAAACGTTTTCTCTGTACAGTAGGCTTCTTCAGTCAAATACAGAGGCAGCAAGTGTAGTAGTAGTAATGAAGTGAAGATGATTTAATCAATCCATCAACATTGGAGAAACAGTATTTGAGGTGGTCAGTCCCTCAGCCTGGCGAAGAGTTCAGCTCCATGGTCAGGAACGATATGAAACTGAAGCATCTGAATGGAGTCTGAAATATGTACTGTCGAAGGTGAGGTGAAAGATCTCAAAGACGTTGTAGGGGACCGGATTCACTAGTAGAAATAAGAAGGCAGGTCCCTCTGGAATCCAACCCTTCATCGAAGGGTTGGATTCCAGAGGGACCTGCGAAGAAGCGTGGAAGATGTCCGCTGTACCAAAATACCGTTGCACATGTGTCTTAATCGTCAACTTGTATATATTTTATACCACTTTCAACAAGACAGTTATTGGATGAACTGTGGTGAATGTTTTCTTTTCTTGGGTCACCTTAT
Source organism: Cherax quadricarinatus (assembly GCF_038502225.1). Classification (NCBI taxonomy): domain Eukaryota; kingdom Metazoa; phylum Arthropoda; class Malacostraca; order Decapoda; family Parastacidae; genus Cherax; species Cherax quadricarinatus. Next base: position 22,308,345 of record NC_091304.1, read on the forward strand.
CTTAGCGGGAGACAGTACAATTAAAAAACAACAGAAGCCTTATCTCTTAGTGATGTAACTTCACAGTTCATAGTCAGCGGAGTCAGAAAACATCCCTTAGATTCAGTTAGTAGTAACTTCAGTAAAACAATATAACGTCTGTTGACAGCCAATCCATCTTTACTTTAGATGTATGGATAAATTCAAACACATAAGTCAGGTAATGCAGCCAGGTTCGTAATCAGCTCCACTGGTTCAGTCAACCACACATTATCCAGATGGCTAATAAATATACTGAGCCCAACTGGAAACAGAGTTTCCAACTGTAATATTATTAGCAATATTAATTTAACTGACTTAAATTATTTAATTTAATTTAAATGATTGCAATATGGTTAGTTTTGATTTTATTTTTTTATTAACACATCGGCCGTCTCCCACCAAGGCAGGGTGGCCCGTAAAAGAAAAACTTTCATTATTCACTCCATCACTGTCTTGCCAGAGGCATGCCTACACTACAGTTATAAAACTACAACATTAACATACCTCCTTCAGAGTCCAGACACTGTACTTCCCATCTTCAGGACTCAAGTCCGGCCTGCCGGTTTCACTGAATTCAATTCAATTCAATTCAATTCAAGTTTATTCTCTATAAGGGTTACAATGTGGGGTTTACAGGTTTTGGGTATTGTGTGGTTTACATGTTATAAAATACTAATTACAGAGTGGGCCACTAGGACACCTAGCATGGCTAGGCATTTCGAGCAGACTTAGATTAAATCTTAACATTAAATCCTTACAGATTATGGTATTAAGGCTAAGTGACTACATCATAATTTGTGAGTTTAGCAATGTGAATGCTTTTGTTTTGGCACAATACAAGGTGTCTATATTGGAGTATCATAGGCGAACTTATGACTAGTTAGGATTTATTATTTTAAGATTAGTATTTCTGGGTTTATAGTCAGTGGGTGAGTGAGTGTAATTGTGAACCACCAGGTGGTTATCATGTAGTTAGTTGTCGGGGTGGATCAGGGAGATAAGATGTTTTCTAACTGTAGTTTTAAAAGTGATGAATTCCTTCATAAATGTTACCTTGCTTACACTCCAACAGCACGTCAAGTCCTAAAAACCATTTGTCTCCATTCCCTCCTATCTAAAACGCTCACGCATACTTACTGGAAGTCCAAGCCCCTCGCACATAAAACCTCCTGTACCCCCTCCCTCCAACCTTTCCTAGGCCGACCCCTACCCCGCCTTCGCTCCACTACAAATTTATACACTTTCGAAGTCATTCTGTTTTGTTCCAGCCTCTCTACATGTCCAAACTACCTCAACAACCCCTCCTCAGCCCTCTGGATAATAGTTTTGGTAATCCCGCACCTCCTCCTAGTTTCGATGTTGAATCATTATTCACAAAAGTTCCAGTTGATTACTTCTAAAATTATCTATCTGAAGACATATGCAGTTATACTTTACCACTGTCTGTGTCAATAATCATTGAGCTTATTAAATTTTGAGTTGCTGATACAAAGTTAGTGTTTATTGGTGAGTTGTACACTCAGATATTTGTTATGGCAATGGGAAATCCTCTTTCACCCATTTTTAGCAGTTTGTAAATGGAATTTTTTTAAATCAATCTGCCATATAGAATTCTTCCTGGTGAGGATAAATGGTACATATATGTGAATCACCTCCTATGTTTAACACCGAGGAATACAGACATAAAAAAGTTCCTGCTTGAGTTAAATTCTAACTCCATCCATAAAAATTACTGTTGAGATGGAAAGAAAAGCACTCATTTTTTAGATGTTTAAATTATTTTTAAATTAAAAGTATACATGATTTACGAAGTCGTAATAACACTATTGTAAACAAACTAGGGGACAGGTGGGGTTAGAACCCGTGGCAAGTGCGTAAACCACTTAACCAGCTGGCTACAATAAGATTCATCCAGCTAGGTATATTTATGCACTATAGGGAGGTTAACTCCGTGAGTTTTTTAAAAGTAGACAGGAAAGCAACAAGTCTTAGTTAATGTGCTCACCATTATTCACTACATCATAACATAGTTAAATGTAGTGTGTTCTCCTCCATGTTTGTAGGTCAGAGTTCACAGGCGAGGAAATAATAAACATATATGAAATAGCATATAATTTAAAATATCCATAAAAAGATTTATTGACAAACACATTTTATAAACGATAAAAGGGAAATCAACCGTATTCAACTATGGATATGTTGGATCTGTCTCATCAGCGAAGCTTTCTTGACATACTTAAGAATTAAGAATTAAGAATTCCTTAAATGTGACCTGACTAAAATTTCCACAAGAATGGAAATATATCTGCCAGACTCAGTGATGCAACTGACAAGCCATTGGCTGTACGTGTGAAGTCACATGTAAAGTCACATGTGAAGTCACATCTCTTCTAAATAAAACTTCTGTTATTATATTAAATTTTCTGTTAATATATAATATGAACAATCATGAAAGTGCTTCGAATAATATTACTTTTTACTGTGGTTATACTACATGTTAAAATGTCACCTGTTTATTGTGATCTTATTGTATATACATACCACTAATATATATATATATATATATATATATATATATATATATATATATATATACATATATGTATATATATATATATGTATATATATATATATATGTATATATATATATATGTATATATATATATATGTATATATATATATATATATATATATATATATATGTCGTGCCGAATATGTAAAACTGGTCAATTAGCAAGAACTCATTTAAAATTAAGTCCTTTCCTAAATTTTCTTTTATGCGTTTAAAGATATATTTTTTCATTAATGTTAATGTAAAAATTTTTAATTTTGCACCAAAAGTATCTTAGAAAACTAACCTAACCTTATTATAACAAGATCAATTTATTTTAGCCTAACCCAACTAAATATATTTTAAATACGTTTACAATAATATAGTACTAAGCAAACACAATCAAATATATTTTTTTCGTTAGGTTCAGAATGATTTTGGTGAAATTATTGCATACACAAATTTTCACTTGTCCTATATGGCAAGATGAGCGTTGCTATTTAAGCCAAGATCGCAAGTTCTGCCTATTCGGCACGACATATATATATATATGTATATATATATATATATATATATATATATATATATATATATATATATATATATATATATATATATATATATATATGTATGTATATATATATATATATATATATATATATATATATATATATATATATATATATATATATATATATATATATATATATATATATATATATATATATATATATATATATATATATATATATATATATATATATATATATATATATATATACATACATACATACATACATCCGTCTGTCATTTATACCTATCCTGCGCCTCACTCTCCTCATAAAAACTCTTTACAACTTTTTTAATAACTGATCACCTTACTCTGTACATTCACAACTTCAGCTACGCTGCTCCCTATTCTTGCTGTTATATGCCTTTTTTAAATCCATATACACAACAAACATCTCTTTCCACTTTTCTAAGTATTGCTCACTTATATACATTAATGCAAGCATTTGATCCACATTTTCCCTTCCCTTCCTAAATCCACCTAGTTTCCCTGCAATATTACTTTCTCTCTTCCCCATAACTCTTTCGATAACAACTTCGCCTTACACTTTACCCACTATACTCTTCAGAATTATTCCCCTATAATTCTTACACTTCCTCTTGTCCCCTTTCCCCTTATATACACAGGAACTACGCATGCTCTGCGCTCATTCTTAGGCACCTTCCCTTCCCTCATACACATATTAAATGTACCAACCACTCCAAAACTATATCCCCACCCTCTTCCAACATCTCAGTATTAATTCCATTCACCACGCTGCTGCTCTGTTGAAACCTCATCACGACTAGGGGAACTTGACTGTGTTATACATCATGGATACACTGTCTTACTGCCTCTCTACCTCATCAAAACCTGCAGTTCTAAACTGTGTTGTACATCAAAGATACACCATCATCGTACCTCTCTACACAGCCAGAGGAAAGAAGAGGGAAGAAGGATGTAGGTTACAGCTTCATTTCTCCCTCCACACAGCCAGTATTGAAGGAGGAGTGTAAGTATTCATCCTGAACCAAGAAAGTTGCACTGTTTACAATATTATTTCTCGAACTCTGGGCTATTTAAAAAAATGGACTTTTAAAGTGTATTATTTTAAGAGATAAGGTCTGGGGCCGAGCCACGAGGGGCGCTGACCCTTGAAAATATCCTCCAGGTTGCATAATATTCTTATCAGCCAGGTAAAGTAACTTGGAACTTGAGGCAATGATGTGATGTTAAGTTTTGGGTTAGTGTGAATTGTAAGATTGCTCTAATATGCAGTACATGACTGTTAATACATGCAGTACATGACTGTTAATACATGCAGTACATGACTGTTAATACATGCAGTACATGACTGTTAATACATGCAGTACATGACTGTTAATACATGCAGTACATGACTGTTAATACATGCAGTACATGACTTTTAATACATGCAGTACATGACTGTTAATACATGCAGTACATGACTGTTAATACATGCAGTACATGACTGTTAATACATGCAGTACATGACTGTTAATACATGCAGTACATGACTGTTAATAAGATGTAGTACATGACTGTTAATAAGATGCAGTACATGACTGTTAATACATGCAGTACATGACTGTTAATACATGCAGTACATGACTGTTAATAAGATGCAGTACATGACTGTTAATACATGCAGTACATGACTGTTAATACATGCAGTACATGACTGTTAATACATGCAGTACATGACTGTTAATACATGCAGTACATGACTGTTAATACATGCAGTACATGACTGTTAATAAGATGTAGTACATGACTGTTAATACATGCAGTACATGACTGTTAATACATGCAGTACATGACTGTTAATACATGCAGTACATGACTGTTAATACATGCAGTACATGACTGTTAATAAGATGCAGTACATGACTGTTAATACATGCAGTACATGACTGTTAATACATGCAGTACATGACTGTTAATAAGATGCAGTACATGACTGTTAATAAGATGTAGTACATGACTGTTAATACATGCAGTACATGACTGTTCATACATGCAGTATATGACTATTAATACATGCAGTACATGACTGTTAATACATGCAGTACATGACTGTTCATACATGCAGTATATGACTATTAATACATGCAGTACATGACTGTTAATACATGCAGTACATGACTGTTCATACATGCAGTATATGACTATTAATACATGCAGTACATGACTGTTAATACATGCAGTACATGACTGTTAATACATGCAGTACATGACTGTTAATACATGCAGTACATGACTGTTAATACATGCAGTACATGACTGTTAATACATGCAGTACATGACTGTTAATACATGCAGTACATGACTGTTAATACATGCAGTACATGACTGTTAATACATGCAGTACATGACTGTTAATACATGCAGTACATGACTGTTAATACATGCAGTACATGACTGTTAATACATGCAGTACATGACTGTTAATACATGCAGTACATGACTGTTAATACATGCAGTACATGACTGTTAATACATGCAGTACATGACTGTTAATACATGCAGTACATGAATGTTATTACATGCAGTATATGACTATTAATACATGCAGTACATGACTGTTAATACATGCAGTACATGACTGTTAATACATGCAGTACATGACTGTTAATACATGCAGTATATGACTATTAATACATGCAGTACATGACTGTTAATGCATGCAGTACATGACTGTTAATACATGCAGTACATGACTGTTAATACATGCAGTACATGACTGTTAATACATGCAGTACATGACTGTTAATACATGCAGTACATGACTGTTAATACATGCAGTACATGACTGTTAATACATGCAGTACATGACTGTTAATACATGCAGTATATGACTATTAATACATGCAGTACATGACTGTTAATACATGCAGTACATGACTGTTAATACATGCAGTACATGACTGTTAATACATGCAGTACATGACTGTTAATACATGCAGTACATGACTGTTAATACATGCAGTACATGACTGTTAATACATGCAGTACATGACTGTTAATACATGCAGTACATGAATGTTATTACATGCAGTATATGACTATTAATACATGCAGTACATGACTGTTAATACATGCAGTACATGACTGTTAATACATGCAGTACATGACTGTTAATACATGCAGTATATGACTATTAATACATGCAGTACATGACTGTTAATACATGCAGTACATGACTGTTAATACATGCAGTATATGACTATTAATACATGCAGTACATGACTGTTAATACATGCAGTACATGACTGTTAATAAGATGTAGTACATGACTGTTAATACATGCAGTACATGACTGTTAATACATGCAGTACATGACTGTTAATAAGATGTAGTACATGACTGTTAATACATGCAGTACATGACTGTTAATAAGATGTAGTACATGACTGTTAATAAGATGCAGTACATGACTGTTAATAAGATGTAGTACATGACTGTTAATAAGATGCAGTACATGACTGTTAATAAGATGTAGTAGATGACTGTTAATACATGCAGTACATGACTGTTAATAAGATGTAGTACATGACTGTTAATAAGATGCAGTACATGACTGTTAATAATATGTAGTACATGACTGTTAATACATGCAGTACATGACTGTTAATAAGATGTAGTACATGACTGTTAATAAGATGCAGTACATGACTGTTAATAAGATGTAGTACATGACTGTTAATAAGATGCAGTACATGACTGTTAATAAGATGTAGTACATGACTGTTAATACATGCAGTACATGACTGTTAATACATGCAGTACATGACTGTTAATACATGCAGTACATGACTGTTAATACATGCAGTACATGACTGTTAATACATGCAGTACATGACTGTTAATACATGCAGTACATGACTGTTAATACATGCAGTACATGACTGTTAATACATGCAGTACATGACTGTTAATACATGCAGTACATGACTGTTAATACATGCAGTACATGACTGTTAATACATGCAGTACATGACTGTTAATACATGCAGTACATGACTGTTAATACATGCAGTACATGACTGTTAATACATACAGTACATGACTGTTAATACATAAGAACATAAGAACGAAGGAACACTGCAGAAGGCCTACTGGCCCATGCAAGGCAGGTCCAAGTCTCCTACCGGCTTAAGCCAATGCACCCAACCTAGTCAGGTCAGGTCACATTGACTTAAGGGAGGAACACGGCAACCGACCTGGTAGCACAAGCTATCAGGTCTAACTCACACCCACCCACATCTACTCATGTATTTATCCAACCTATTTTTAAAGCTACACAACGTTCTGGCCTCTATAACGGTATTTGGGAGTTTGTTCCACTCATCCACAACTCTATTACCAAACCAGTACTTTCCTATATCCTTCCTGAATCTGAATTTTTCCAACTTAAAACCATTGCTGCGAGTCCTGTCTAGGCTAGATATTTTCAGCACACTATTTACATCCCCTTTATTTATTCCTGTCTTCCATTTATACACCTCAATCATATCCCCCCTAATTCTACGTCTTTCTAGAGAGTGCAGTTTCAGGGCCCTTAGTCTATCCTCATAGGGAAGGTTTCTGATACATGGGATCAACTTTGTCATCCTCCTTTGTACATTTTCCAGAGAATTTATATCCATTCTGTAATACGGTGACCAAAACTGTGCAGCATAATCTAAATGAGGCCTAACCAAGGATGTATAGAGTTGAAGAACAACCTGAGGACTCCTATTATTAATGCTTCTTGATATGAAGCCAAGGATTCTATTAGCTTTATTGCGAACACTTATGCACTGTTGTCTTGGTTTCAGATTACTGCTAACCAGAACTCCTAAATCTTTTTCGCAATCCGTAATATTAAGATCTACATTATTTAGTTTATATGTGGCATGGTTATTGTCCTGTCCAACATTACATGACTGTTAATACATGCAGTACATGACTGTTAATACATGCAGTACATGACTGTTAATAAGATGTAGTACATGACTGTTAATAAGATGCAGTACATGACTGTTAATAAGATGTAGTACATGACTGTTAATACATGCAGTACATGACTGTTAATACATGCAGTACATGACTGTTAATACATGCAGTACATGACTGTTAATACATGCAGTACATGACTGTTAATACATGCAGTACATGACTGTTATTACATGCAGTATATGACTATTAATACATGGAGTACATGACTGTTAATACATGCAGTACATGACTGTTAATACATGCAGTACATGACTGTTAATACATGCAGTATATGACTATTAATACATGCAGTACATGACTGTTAATACATGCAGTACATGACTGTTAATACATGCAGTATATGACTATTAATACATGCAGTACATGACTGTTAATACATGCAGTACATGACGGTTAATAAGATGTAGTACATGACTGTTAATACATGCAGTACATGACTGTTAATAAGATGTAGTACATGACTGTTAATACATGCAGTACATGACTGTTAATAAGATGCAGTACATGACTGTTAATACATGCAGTACATGACTGTTAATAAGATGTAGTACATGACTGTTAATACATGCAGTACATGACTGTTAATAAGATGTAGTACATGACTGTTAATAAGATGCAGTACATGACTGTTAATAAGATGTAGTACATGACTGTTAATACATGCAGTACATGACTGTTAATAAGATGTAGTACATGACTGTTAATAAGATGCAGTACATGACTGTTAATAAGATGTAGTACATGACTGTTAATAAGATGCAGTACATGACTGTTAATAAGATGTAGTACATGACTGTTAATACATGCAGTACATGACTGTTAATACATGCAGTACATGACTGTTAATACATGCAGTACATGACTGTTAATACATGCAGTACATGACTGTTAATACATGCAGTACATGACTGTTAATACATGCAGTACATGACTGTTAATACATGCAGTACATGACTGTTAATACATGCAGTACATGACTGTTAATACATGCAGTACATGACTGTTAATACATGCAGTACATGACTGTTAATACATGCAGTACATGACTGTTAATACATGCAGTACATGACTGTTAATACATACAGTACATGACTGTTAATACATGCAGTACATGACTGTTAATACATGCAGTACATGACTGTTAATACATGCAGTACATGACTGTTAATAAGATGTAGTACATGACTGTTAATAAGATGCAGTACATGACTGTTAATAAGATGTAGTACATGACTGTTAATACATGCAGTACATGACTGTTAATACATGCAGTACATGACTGTTAATACATGCAGTACATGACTGTTAATACATGCAGTACATGACTGTTAATACATGCAGTACATGACTGTTAATACATGCAGTACATGACTGTTAATACATGCAGTACATGACTGTTAATACATGCAGTACATGACTGTTAATACATGCAGTACATGACTGTTAATACATGCAGTACATGACTGTTAATAAGATGTAGTACATGACTGTTAATAAGATGCAGTACATGACTGTTAATAAGATGTAGTACATGACTGTTAATAAGATGTAGTACATCACTGTTAATACATGCAGTACATGACTGTTAATAAGATGTAGTACATGACTGTTAATAAGATGTAGTACATGACTGTTAATAAGATGTAGTACATGACTGTTAATACATGCAGTACATGACTGTTAATAAGATGTAGTACATGACTGTTAATACATGCAGTACATGACTGTTAATACATGCAGTACATGACTGTTAATAAGATGTAGTACATGACTGTTAATAAGATGTAGAACATGACTGTTAATACATGCAGTACATGACTGTTAATAAGATGTAGTACATGACTGTTAATACATGCAGTACATGACTGTTAATAAGATGTAGTACATGACTGTTAATACATGCAGTACATGACTGTTAATAAGATGTAGTACATGATTGTTAATAAGATGTAGTACATGACTGTTAATAAGATGTAGTACATGACTGTTAATACATGCAGTACATGACTGTTAATAAGATGTAGTACATGACTGTTAATACATGCAGTACATGACTGTTAATAAGATGTAGTACATGATTGTTAATAAGATGTAGTACATGACTGTTAATAAGATGTAGTACATGACTGTTAATACATGCAGTACATGACTGTTAATAAGATGTAGTACATGACTGTTAATACATGCAGTACATGACTGTTAATAAGATGTAGTACATGACTGTTAATAAGATGTAATACATGACTGTTAATACATGCAGTACATGACTGTTAATAAGATGTAGTACATGACTGTTAATACATGCAGTACATGACTGTTAATAAGATGTAGTACATGACTGTTAATACATGCAGTACATGACTGTTAATACATGCAGTACATGACTGTTAATAAGATGTAGTACATGACTGTTAATACATGCAGTACATGACTGTTAATAAGATGTAGTACATGACTGTTAATAAGATGTAGTACATGACTGTTAATACATGCAGTACATGACTGTTAATAAGATGTAGTACATGACTGTTAATAAGATGTAGTACATGACTGTTAATACATGCAGTACATGACTGTTAATACATGCAGTACATGACTGTTAATACATGCAGTACATGACTGTTAATAAGATGCAGTACATGACTGTTAATACATGCAGTACATGACTGTTAATACATGCAGTACATGACTGTTAATACATGCAGTACATGACTGTTAATAAGATGCAGTACATGACTGTTAATACATGCAGTACATGACTGTTAATACATGCAGTACATGACTGTTAATACATGCAGTACATGACTGTTAATACATGCAGTACATGACTGTTAATACATGCAGTACATGACTGTTAATAAGATGTAGTACATGACTGTTAATAAGATGCAGTACATGACTGTTAATAAGATGTAGTACATGACTGTTAATACATGCAGTACATGACTGTTAATACATGCAGTACATGACTGTTAATACATGCAGTACATGACTGTTAATACATGCAGTACATGACTGTTAATACATGCAGTACATGACTGTTAATACATGCAGTACATGACTGTTAATACATGCAGTACATGACTGTTAATACATGCAGTACATGACTGTTAATAAGATGTAGTACATGACTGTTAATAAGATGCAGTACATGACTGTTAATAAGATGTAGTACATGACTGTTAATAAGATGTAGTACATGACTGTTAATAAGATGCAGTACATGACTGTTAATAAGATGCAGTACATGACTGTTAATAAGATGCAGTACATGACTGTTAATAAGATGCAGTACATGACTGTTAATAAGATGTAGTACATGACTGTTAATAAGATGTAGTACATGACTGTTAGTACATGCAGTACATGACTGTTAATAAGATGTAGTACATGACTGTTAATAAGATGTAGTACATGACTGTTAATAAGATGTAGTACATGACTGTTAATACATGCAGTACATGACTGTTAATAAGATGTAGTACATGACTGTTAATAAGATGTAGTACATGACTGTTAATAAGATGTAGTACATGACTGTTAATAAGATGTAGTACATGACTGTTAATAAGATGTAGTACATGACTGTTAATACATGCAGTACATGACTGTTAACAAGATGTAGTACATGACTGTTAATAAGATGTAGTACATGACTGTTAATAAGATGCAGTACATGACTGTTAATAAGATGTAGTACATGACTGTTAATAAGATGCAGTACATGACTGTTAATACATGCAGTACATGACTGTTAATAAGATGTAGTACATGACTGTTAATACA
>NC_091304.1:22330274-22367774 GCF_038502225.1 Cherax quadricarinatus
GTATGTTGTACATGTCTCTGGACACGTCATGTACATGTCTCTGGACACTTCATGTACATGTCTCAGGACACTTCATGTACATGTCTCTGAACACGTCATATACATGTCTCTGGATACTTCATGTACATGTCTCTGGACACGTCATGTACATGTCTCTGGACACTTCATGTACATGTCTCAGGACACTTCATGTACATGTCTCTGAACACGTCATATACATGTCTCTGGACACTTCATGTACATGTCTCTGGACACGTCATATACATGTCTCTGGATACTTCATGTACATGTCTCTGGACACGTCATATACATGTCTCTGGACACTTCATGTACATGTCTCTGAACACGTCATATACATGTCTCAGGACACTTCATGTACATGTCTCTGGACACGTCATATACATGTCTCTGGTCACTTCATGTACATGTCTCTGGACACGCCATATACATGTCTCTGGACACTTCATGTACATGTCTCTGGACACGTCATATACATGTCTCTGGACACTTCATGTACATGTCTCTGGACACTTCATATACATGTCTCTGGACACTTCATGTACATGTCTCTGGACACGTCATGTACATGTCTCTGGACACTTCATGTACATGTCTCTGGACACTTCATGTACATGTCTCTGGACACGTCATATACATGTCTCTGGACACTTCATGTACATGTCTCTGGACACGCCATATACATGTCTCTGGACACTTCATGTACATGTCTCTGGACACGTCATATACATGTCTCTGGACACTTCATGTACATGTCTCTGGACACGTCATACACATGTCTCTGGACACTTTATGTACATGTCTCTGGACACGTCATGTACATGTCTCTGGACACGGCATGTACATGTCTCTGGACACGTCATGTACATGTCTCTGGACACGTCATATACATGTCTCTGGACACTTCATGTACATGTCTCTGGACACGTCATATACATGTCTCTGGACACTTCATGTACATGTCTCTGGACACGTCATATACATGTCTCTGGACACTTCATGTACATGTCTCTGGACACGTCATATACATGTCTCTGGATACTTCATGTACATGTCTCTGGACACGTCATATACATGTCTCTGGACACTTCATGTACATGTCTCTGGACACGTCATGTATATGTATCTGGACACTTCATGTACATGTCTCTGGACACGTCATATACATGCCTCTGGACACGTCATATACATGTCTCTGGACACGTCATACACATGTCTCTGGACACTTCATGTACATGTCTCTGGACACGTCATATACATGTCTCTGAACATTTCTTATATTCTGAACATGTTGTATACACATCTCTGCACAAGTCTTAGACATGTTTCCGGACATGTCGTATACATATCTCTTGACATGACATATACATATCTCTGGATATGTCGTATACATGTCTCTGGATATGCATAACATGTTCAGTAATTTAGTTAATACATGTCACATGGATTTTTCAGAACCGGAGCAAAAAAAAAAAAAATCTGACCAGAGTGGAAAAATGACCTTTTTCCACTTCAAATGTACATTTTTTTTTCGTTCACGAGCAAGCGCTACACCCGTAGGGGAGGAAATAAAATTTTAACTCGTGTTTTTCAAAGTTTGGAAAAATCTGGAATACATCGAGACGGAGAAGAAAAAATCCTCCACGTGTACGTTACTGAGTTTATTCTGGTGGAAGTTGAAAGTCAAGTGAAGCTTTTGATGTCGTCAAGACACACTTAATGACATCAATGGTTGTTATGTTATGAGAGTGAAGCACAGAGCTGGTAACTCCGTTGATGGTGGGGAACCAATCATATCAACCTCTGTCACCCTCAGTATAGCCTGGTATCACACTACAATAACCTGGTATCACACTACAATAACCTGGTATCACACTACAATATCCTGGTATCACACTACAATAACCTGGTATAACACTACAATAACCTGGTATCACACTACAATAACCTGGTATCACACAACAATAACCTGGTATCACACTACAGTAGCCTGGTATCACACTACAGTAACCTGGTATCACACTACAATAACCTGGTATCACACTACAGTAACCTGGTATCACACTACAGTAGCCTGGTATCACACTACAATAACCTGGTATCACACTACAATAACCTGGTATCACACTACAATAACCTGGTATCACACTACAGTAACCTGGTATCACTACAATAACCTGGTATCACACTACAGTAACCTGGTATCACACTACAGTAACCTGGTATCACACTACAATAACCTGGTATCACACTACAGTAGCCTGGTATCACACTACAATAACCTGGTATCACACTACAGTAACCTGGTATCACACTACAATAACCTGGTATCACACTACGGTAACCTGGTATCACACTACAGTAACCTGGTATCACACTACAGTAACCTGGTATCACACTACAATAACCTGGTATCACACTACAATAACCTGGTATCACACTACAATTACCTGGTATCACACTACAGTAACCTGGTATCACACTGCAATAACCTGGTATCACACTACAGTAACCTGGTATGACACTACAATAACCTGGTATCACACTACAGTAACCTGGTATCACACTACAATAACCTGGTGTCACATTACAGTAACCTGGTATCACACTACATTAACCTGGTGTCACATTACAGTAACCTAGTATCACACTACAGTAACTGGTATCACACTACAATAACCTGGTGTCACATTACAGCAACCTGGTATCACACTACAATAACCTGGTAACACATTATAGTAACTTGGTATCACACTACAATAACCTGTTATCATACTTCAATAACCTGTAATCACACTACAATAACCTGGTATCACACTACAGTAGCCTGGTATCACACTACAGTAACCTGGTATCACACTACAATAACCTGGTATCACACTACAGTAACCTGGTATCACACTACAGTAGCCTGGTATCACACTACAATAACCTGGTATCACACTACAATAACCTGGTATCACACTACAGTAACCTGGTATCACTACAATAACCTGGTATCACACTACAGTAACCTGGTATCACACTACAGTAACCTGGTATCACACTACAATAACCTGGTATCACACTACAGTAGCCTGGTATCACACTACAATAACCTGGTATCACACTACAGTAACCTGGTATCACACTACAATAACCTGGTATCACACTACGGTAACCTGGTATCACACTACAGTAACCTGGTATCACACTACAGTAACCTGGTATCACACTACAATAACCTGGTATCACACTACAGTAACCTGGTATCACACTACAATTACCTGGTATCACACTACAGTAACCTGGTATCACACTGCAATAACCTGGTATCACACTACAGTAACCTGGTATCACACTACAATAACCTGGTATCACACTACAGTAACCTGGTATCACACTACAATAACCTGGTGTCACATTACAGTAACCTGGTATCACACTACATTAACCTGGTGTCACATTACAGTAACCTAGTATCACACTACAGTAACTGGTATCACACTACAATAACCTGGTGTCACATTACAGCAACCTGGTATCACACTACAATAACCTGGTAACACATTATAGTAACTTGGTATCACACTACAATAACCTGTTATCATACTTCAATAACCTGTAATCACACTACAATAACCTGGTATCACACTACAGTAGCCTGGTATCACACTACAGTAACCTGGTATCACACTACAATAACCTGGTATCACACTACAGTAACCTGGTATCACACTACAGTAGCCTGGTATCACACTACAATAACCTGGTATCACACTACAATAACCTGGTATCACACTACAATAACCTGGTATCACACTACAGTAACCTGGTATCACTACAATAACCTGGTATCACACTACAGTAACCTGGTATCACACTACAGTAACCTGGTATCACACTACAATAACCTGGTATCACACTACAGTAGCCTGGTATCACACTACAATAACCTGGTATCACACTACAGTAACCTGGTATCACACTACAATAACCTGGTATCACACTACGGTAACCTGGTATCACACTACAGTAACCTGGTATCACACTACAGTAACCTGGTATCACACTACAATAACCTGGTATCACACTACAGTAACCTGGTATCACACTACAATTACCTGGTATCACACTACAGTAACCTGGTATCACACTGCAATAACCTGGTATCACACTACAGTAACCTGGTATCACACTACAATAACCTGGTATCACACTACAGTAACCTGGTATCACACTACAATAACCTGGTGTCACATTACAGTAACCTGGTATCACACTACATTAACCTGGTGTCACATTACAGTAACCTAGTATCACACTACAGTAACTGGTATCACACTACAATAACCTGGTGTCACATTACAGCAACCTGGTATCACACTACAATAACCTGGTAACACATTATAGTAACTTGGTATCACACTACAATAACCTGTTATCATACTTCAATAACCTGTAATCACACTACAATAACCTGGTATCACACTACAATAACCTGGTGTCGAACTACAGTGACCTTGTTTCACACTACAATAACCTGGTATCACACTACAATAACTTGGAATCACACTACAATAACTTGTTATCATACTACAATAACCTGGTATCACACTACAGTAACCTTGTATTACACTATAGTAACCTGTTATCATACTACAATAACCTGGTATCACACTACAATAATCTGCTATCATACTGCAGTAACCTGGTATCACACTACAGTGACCCAGTATTACACCACAATAACCTGGTGTCATATTACAGTAACCTGGTATCACACTACAATAACCTGGTATTACACTACAATAACCTGGTATCACACTACAATAACCTGGTATCACACTACAATAACCTGGTATCACGCTACAGTAACCCGGTATCACGCTACAATAACCCGGTATGACACTATAATAACCTGGTATCACAAAACAATAACCTTGTATCACACTACAATAACCTGGTATCACACTACAATAACCTGGTATCACGCTACAGTAACCTGGTATCACGCTACAGTAACCAGGTATCACACTACAGTAACCCGGTATCACGCTACAATAACCTGGTATCACACTACAATAACCTGGTATCACACTACAGTAACCAATGCCTCACGCTACAATAACCTGGTATCACACTACAATAACCTGGTACCACACTACAATAACCTGGTATCACGCTACAGTAACCCGGTATCACACTACAGTAACCTGGTATCACACTACAATAACCTGGTATCACAAAACAATAACCTGGTATCACGCTACAGTAACCTGGTATCACACTACATTAACCTGGTATCACGCTACAGTAACCCTCTGGTGTATAGGTCTATGCTACTGTTGAAGCTTCTTATCAAGCAGTCGCTGTTTCAGAAGATAAACCACTTTTGTCAACCAGTCGGTAATGGAGGGTTTGTTCACGTCAGAACTTTTGTTTGCTTTTAACTTTTAATATTTTGATGGCGCAGGTAGTAATGTCTGCCACTTTCTAATTACGAAGGGATTCACAGATAATTCCCAAATTGGAAATGAAATTTAGCGGCGTTCTGGTTGGTCGTGGAACATTAACAAGTCGTCTTGCATGCGTCTCTCATTTCGTTGATGAAGGGACTTACGAGGGGATTCAGGGAAACAGATTGGTTAGACTTACGTCCTGGAGGTGAGACGTACACTCTTAAGGAGGGCTGAAGATGTTGCAATTCGGAGGGTCATCTGAACCGCGATGTCAGCAAGCTTCTGGAAAGACAGTAATTTGAGAGAATGTGTTTCCTCTTTCTTGGGCCACTCTACATCCATGGCAGACATGGATGTAGAGTGTCTGCCGATGTATTAAAAATAAGTCCATGGTTGCTAAGGAGTTTCGCTTCTGGAGAAAACTCGAAGAGAAGACGCTGTATGTATTTGAATTGTAATCAGTCCCTTGTAGAAGCCTGGAAATAATGTAGCTTTTGACTAATGAGCACAGAAGCCATTATAGGAGACTACTTTAGAAACCAGGCAGTGTGTCAGTCCAATTCACACTCATACACAATAATATGACTTTAGAAACCAGATAAGAGACCAGTCCGGTCCAGAATAACCCACAGCTCAGACTAGCTCGCCAGTGGTACTACAACCTACACTTTTTTTTCAAATCCAATTACATACGAAACACTATTGCAATAAATCTTCGCTTTACCGTTGTCGAGAGTAAAAAATGTGTCATATTACTGATGGTACACAACACCCACACATGATCCATAAGACACATACGCAACACTTGGGTATCTTCATCGTCAATAAAGACACCCGAGTGTTGCATACATGTCTTACTCATCAACCAAGGTGTGGGACTGACAGTCATTTTCATAATATGGCTAAGTCCTCTCCACAGTTGTGACGACGACGCCATTGCTACTGTTTGTATCTGGCGTCGCTTGCAAGCCTCGTAAATCTGCACGACAAAATCTGCAACATCTTGACCGACTCTAAATGCACTCTGCGACTATTTCCAAAGTTTAAATGGAATTTTTCAGCCATAAATCAGAAGGAATCTCCAACGATGGACTCGCCACTGTGTTTTGTTGAGTGTATTCTTTTGCTGCGAGGGTTGACGGCTCTTGCCTCAGTGAGGGCCTCACTGGGATTAGGGCCTCAGTGAGTTAAGAGCCTTACTGAGATGAGGGCTTCAACTCAGTGGCTGTATCCTGCTGTAATGTCATTGTGATTCCATCATTGCAAATCATACTTGATAAATTAGACAGATGTGCAACACTTAGGTGATAAATTAGACACATGTGCAACTCTTGGGTATCTTTATTGAAGATACCCAAGAGTTGCACATGTGTCTAATTTATCAACATGTCGGTTCTCTGAACCATTCATCTACAAACACTTAGGTATCTTTAATGAGGAAACGTTTCGCCACACAGTGGCTTCATCAGTCAATACAAAGGAGAACGGTGAAGAACAGGAGGAGTTTGAGGTAATCAGTCCCTCAGCCTTGAGTCGATGTGGTCAGTCCATCAATCTTGAAAAGAATACAGCATATGTGCGAAGAAGAAGCTTATATACTGTAGTCAGCAGAGGTGCAGCAGTCATAGGTGGTATCACATAAGAACATAAGAAAGGAGGAACATTGCAGCAGGCCTGTTGGCCCAAACTAGACAGGTCCTTCACAATCCATCCCACTAACAGAATATTTGCCCAACCCAGTTTTCAATTCTACCCAAGCAATAAGCTTTGATAGTTCCATTTACTCACGTGCAAGACACACTCGAATCCAGCCCCTCTCACTCATGTATTTATCCAACCCGAATTGGAAACTACCCAAGGTTTAAGCCTCAATAACCTTACTATGAAGACTCTTCCTAACATCATATTCCCTATTTTCAAACCAATGCTTTCCTATATCGTTTCTAAATCTAAACTTGCATAAATTGAATAAATTATTGCGGGTTTTCTGTTGGAGAGACATCCGCAAGACCTTATCTATATCTCCTTTATACCCATCTTCCACTTATACACTTCGATCAGGTCTCCCCTCATTCTTCGTCTAACAAGTGAATGTAATTTAAGAGTCTTCAATCTTTCTTCATAAGGAAGATTTCTAATGCTATGTATTAATTTAGTCATTCTACGCTGAATGTTTTTTAACGAATTTATATCCATTCTGTAATATGGAGACCAGAACTGAGCTGCATAATCTAGGTGAGGCCTTACTAATGATGTATAAAGCTGCAGTATGACCTCTGGACTTCTGTTGCTTACACTTCTTGATATAAATCCCAGTAATCTGCCTTATTACGTACACTTAGGCATTGCTGTCTTGGTTTAAGGTTACTGTTTATCATAACTCCCAAGTCCTTTTCGCAATCTGTATGGCTAAGTTCTACATTATTTAACTTATAAGTGCTAGGGTTATGGACACTCCCGAGCTTCAGAACCTTGCATTTATCTACATTGAACTGCATCTGCCACTTTTATGACCAGATATTGAGTTTGTCTAAATACTCCTGAAGCTCCCTGATATCTACGTTTGAATCAGTTATTCTACCTATCTTTGTGTCATCGACGAATTTGCTCATTTCACTAGTAATTCCCTCATCAAGAAAATTGATATATATATATTTTCCCAATGCCATGAGCTGCCACTTTCTCTAACAGTCTTTGGTGCAGTACTCTATCAAAAGCCTTACTAAAATCTAAATAAACAATATCAAATTTTTTATCGTGATCAACAGCCTCAAAAACGTTACTGAAGAAGGTTAATAAATTAGTTAGACAAGAACAGCCTCTCGTGAATCCATGCTGAGTATCATTAATAAGATTATGCTTATCCAGATGGCTTCTTATAATCTCACCTATAATTGACTCTAGTAATTTGCCTACAATTGAGGTCAGGCTTATTGGGCGGTAATTTGACGGTAACGACTTGTCCCCTGCTTTAAAAATAGGAATTACATTAGCCATCTTCCACATATCAGACACTACACCTGTTTGAAGAGATATATTAAAAACATTAGTTAATGGTTCACAGAGTTCCATTTTGCATTCCTTAAGAACCCTTGAAAAAACCTCATCAGGACCCGGCGATTTATTTTATTTAAGTCGGTCTATTTGTTTCATAACCATTTCACTAATGACTGTGATGTTACATAATTTATCTTCTTCAGGCCCACTATAAAAATTAATTACTGGGATATTGTTAGTGTCTTCCTGAGTAAAAACCGAGAGAAAATAATTATTTAAAATCGAGCACATTTCATTCTCTTTGTCAGTAAGATGCCCATAGTTATTTTTAATGGGACCTATCTTATCTCTAACTTTTGTTCTATAGACCTGGAAAAAACTTTTTGGGTTAGTTTTCTAATCCCTGGCAACTTTAATTTCGTACTCCCGTTTAACGTCCCTCTTAATGTCAATATACTGATTCATAAGATGACCCTCACCTCTTTTGATACGCCTATAAATTCCTTTCTTCTGCCCTAAAAGATATTTGAGCCTATTATTCATCCATTTTGTGTCATTTTTACTCGATCTAATTTCTTTATACGGGATAAATGTTCTTTTGGCAGCATGTATAGCTCAGAAAGCTGTAATATTGATAGCTCTCTTCGGTACCCCAGTGCAGATATGATAAGTGTTGTCTAAGCCCATTGTAATCTGTTAAGCGAAAATCTGGGACCATTACTGAATTATCCCTACTGTCATACTTCCATTCTAGGCTAAAGGCAATTGTGATCGCTTTTGCCGAGTTCCTCTGTAATTTCTAAATTATTAACAAGGGTTTCCTTGTTTGCCAGAACCAAGTCAAGTAGGTTATTTCCCCTTGTAGGCTCTGTTACAAACTTCTTCAAAAAACAATCCTGAACTACTTCTAAGAAGTCGTTTGATTCTAAATTCCCAGTCAAGAAATTCCAACCAACCTGACTAAAATTAAAGTCCCCTAGAATTACTACATTATCGTGCCTTGTGGCCTTAACAATTTCCTCCTGTATTAGTCTCCCAGACGCTGAGGGACCGAGGCTGAGGGACTGATTACCTCAAACTCCTCCTCTCCTTACACCTTTCCGCTTTGTATTGGACTGATGAAGCCACTGTGTGGCGAAACGTTTCCTCAATAAAAATTCCCATATGTTGCATAAGTGTCTCAATCTTCAACTTGTCGGTTTTCAAAATCATTCATCACAACCATCACCCTCTATTCCTCTTTAAACTGCTGGTAAAGTTGCTCAGTGGAGGGCATCTTGGTTTAGTCCACAGGGATTGTTTGAGGTAATCAGTCCAGTGTGGAAGTAGGTCGTGCCCAAGAGTTAGGCAAGTGAAGAATTCCCTGTATTACGATCCCGAGATGCTGCTGTGTTAGACAGGAATATAGATGGATGGTTCAGAGAACCGACGAGTTGATAAATTAGACACATGTGCAACACTTGGGTATCTTCAATGAGGAAACGTTTCGCCACACAGTGGCTTCATCAGTCCATACAAAGGAGAACGGTGAAGAACAGGAGGAGTTTGCTGCACCTCTGCTGACTACAGTGTATAAGCTACTTCTTCGCACATTTGCTGTATTCTTTTCAAGATTGATATACTGACCACATCGACTCAAGGCTGAGGGACTGATTACCTCAAACTCCTCCTGTTCTTCACCCCTTCTCCTTTTTATTGACTGATGAAGCCACTGTGTGGCGAAACGTTTCCTCATTAAAGATACCCAAGTGTTGCACATGTGTCTAATTTATCAACTTGTCGGTTCTCTGAACCATTCATCTACAAATCATACTTGTCCACCACTGTACAACACGTCTGACCACTGTAAAACACACTTGATAACTCTTCCTTATCTCTTTTCTATCGTTTTGTCTTTGTCTTTACCTCTCTCTCTCTCTCTCTCTCTCTCTCTCTCTCTCTCTCTCTCTCTCTCTCTCTCTCTCTCTCTCTCTCTCTCTCTCTCTCTCTCTCTCTCTCTCTCTCTCTCTCTCTCTCTCTCTCTCTCTCTCTCTCTCTCTCTCTCTCTCTCTCTCTCTCTCTCTCTCTCTCTCTCTCTCTCTCTCTCTCTCTCTATCTTCTCTTTCGATTCTCAATTTCCACTTGTACCCTTTTATTGTTAATACTTTTCACGAGTGATCTATGACTGATGTATAAATACATTCATACGCAGTCTATCGCCACAATATTAAAGTTACTTTATCACCAGTTAACAATTAGAAATATATCATGTGCGTGTACAACTTTATTATTTGCCAAAAAAAGAGAGAATTATACAGAATATCCCTTTATTAAAATTAATAAAAACTGCGAAGTCAAATATTTTAATGAAAATAAACTGAATTATGTGATTATTTTATCAGAGTTATTGTTTTTATATTTATTAATAAGTTATTTGAGATTTTTTTTTTTGCTCGCAAAAGGAATGTTTCAGTTTGGTTCCCCGAAAAAAAATCCCATTGTGATTTTGTGTCACTTCTGGGTATTTATCTAACTATACTTGCCAAGGTAAGTTTACTGATGCTGAGTTCTGGGCTCTTCTCCTTGCATCAAACTTGAGTACCTCCCATTCCGAGGAGTTCTGTGACCTTCATGAGTCGTAATAGTGGTAATAATAATAAGCTTAATAATAATAATAATAATAATAATAATAATAATAATAATAATAATAATAATAATAATATTAAATAATTGATCGAGGATGGGAATAAGCAATTAGCGTTAACGTAATATGTAATATGTAGGTCATATTGTGTAGTCGACTAAGAGCAGTGTAAGTGTGTGAGGCAGCCAGCAGCACTACCGTGAACCAAGTCTCCCTGTGACAACCCAGTGCTTCCTGCCTTCTTGTGGCAGATCCTGCCTTTCTGACTCCTTGTGGCAGATCCTGCCTTCCTGCCTCCTTACCTCAAGGAAGATCCTTGCTTCCTGCCTGCTGCCTCTTACCTTACAGAGCCTCATGACTTATCGAGAGTTCTGAGCTTCCTCTAAGCAGATATGAGTGTACCCGTTCGCTCAGTTACACCAAGATAACGCCTGAGATGATCATCACAAGATGAACATCATATTCATCTCCTTCAACATACATGCCGTTCACCCAGTGTTTTCTTCTCATCCTGATCATTATAAGAATTGTATCATGTTGTCAGTCTTGTGTTGGCTTAACGGTGTCCGTTGGCAGTTTTGTTGTGTTGGTTTAGAGGTGTCTGTTGTCAATGTTGGTCTCCTGCTGGAGTCTCCTCCTACTGTTGCTCGTGCTTCCATCCTGATATTAGATATAGACTGCTACATTTGTCGCTAGTAGGGATTGGCCAGTTTTTCTGATGTTTGGAGGAACTGGATTTATGTTTCCACTATTTACTGTTTTATACAAAGTGGGAAGGTCCAATCTCCCAAAATGTTATCAATGTTACAGCCTGTAGGGGGATTTTAAAATTGGCAACCTCGTGCTTGAAGATGATTCTGCCGCTGTAACGTCTGAAACAGTGGAACGGAAAACACGGTGCAGTGTCCAGAACGTGGCAATGAACACAATTTTCATTTGCATCAGTTCTGTACCTGTTGCTGTGAGCGTCGAGCTTCGTGTGTCCCAGCTTTAATCTTGTCATTTCCGCGTCTGACGCTCTTGTTTCATGTCTTATATTTTTCTACACTTCCTAACTCTCTTTTACAGTTCCATAGTGCGTTGACGAGCATCACATTAAAAAAATAAATTAAATTAAATTATTTGTGAAGATAGTGTTGAGTTTGCCTTGACGTGATGGATGTGGGGTTGACAGCGAGTGTTGCATTGTTCAATGTTGCGTAGTTTGTATTGTGTGGTTAGATGATATTGATTGGCTAGATCATATTGTGTGGCTAGATCATATTGTATAGCTAGTTGATATTGTGTGCCTAGATCATATTGTGTGGCTAGATCATATTGTATAGCTAGATCATATTGTATAACTAGATCATATTGTATAACTAGATCATATTGTATAACTAGATCATATTGTATAACTAGATCATATTGTATAACTAGATCATATTGTATAACTAGATCATATTGTATAACTAGATCATGTTGTATAACTAGATCATATTGTATAACTAGATCATATTGTATAACTAGATCATATTGTATAACTAGATCATATAAGAACATAAGAACGAAGGAACACTGCAGAAGGCCTACTGGCCCATGCGAGGCAGGTCCAAGTCTCCTACCGGCTTAAGCCAATGCACCCAACCTAGTCAGGTCAGGTCACATTGACTTAAGGGAGGAACACGGCAACCGACCTGTTAGCACAAGCTATCAGGTCTAACTCACACCCACCCACATCTACTCATGTATTTATCCAACCTATTTTTAAAGCTACACAACGTTCTGGCCTCTATAACGGTACTTGGGAGTTTGTTCCACTCATCCACAACTCTATTACCAAACCAGTACTTTCCTATATCCTTCCTGAATCTGAATTTTTCCAACTTAAAATCATTGCTGCGAGTCCTGTCTAGGCTAGATATTTTCAGCACACTATTTACATCCCCTTTATTTATTCCTGTCTTCAATTTATACACCTCAATCATATCCCCCCTAATTCTACGTCTTTCTAGAGAGTGCAGTTTCAGGGCCCTTAGTCTATCCTCATAGGGAAGGTTTCTGATACATGGGATCATCTTTGTCATCCTCCTTTGTACATTTTCCAGAGAATTTATATCCATTCTGTAATACGGTGACCAAAACTGTGCAGCATAATCTAAATGAGGCCTAACCAAGGATGTATAGAGTTGAAGAACAACCTGAGGACTCCTATTATTTATGCTTCTTGATATGAAGCCAAGGATTCTATTAGCTTTATTGCGAACACTTATGCACTGTTGTCTTGGTTTCAGATTACTGCTAACCAGAACTCCTAAATCTTTTTCGCAATCCGTAATATTAAGATCTACATTATTTAGTTTATATGTGGCATGGTTATTGTCCTGTCCAACATTTAGAACTTTGCATTTGTCTATATTAAACTGCATCTGCCACTTCTCCGACCACTGCATCAGTCTATTCAAATCTTCCTGGAGTGCTCGAATGTCCTCGTCAGAATGAATTCGACGGCCTATTTTGGTGTCATCGGCAAACTTGCCGATGTCGCTCTTTATGCCCTCATCTATGTCGTTTATGTAGATTGTGAACAGCAGGGGGCCCAACACTGACCCCTGTGGAACACCGCTCGTGACGCTTCCCCACTCTGATTTCTCCCCATTTATGCAAACTCTCTGCTGCCTATTTGTCAACCATGCCTCTATCCAGGAAAAAATTTCTCCTCCTATTCCATGTGCTTTAATTTTCCTCAATAGTCTCTGATGTGGGACCCTGTCAAAAGCCTTACTGAAGTCCATATACACAATATCATATTCATTACCATGATCTACCTCCTCAAATACCTTAGTGAAAAAAGTTAATAAATTCGTAAGGCAGGAACGCCCCTTTGTAAAACCATGCTGAGATTCGTTGATTAATTTATGCTTTTCAAGATGGCTACGAACTGCCTCGGCAATTATTGATTCCATAAATTTTCCCACTATGGAGGTTAGGCTTATTGGTCTATAGTTCGAAGCTAAGGACCTGTCACCTGTTTTGAAAATAGGTATCACATTTGCCATTTTCCACTTATCTGGCACCATGCCAGTTTGTAGTGATATGTTGAAAAGATTAGCCAAAGGTGTGCTAAGCTCCTCTTTACATTCCTTTAGAACCCTTGCATACAGTTCATCAGGGCCTGGGGATTTGTTAGGTTTTAATTTATCTATTTGCCTAAGGACCATGTCACTTGTGACCCTAATAGTGCACAGTTTATTATCGTCCTGTTCTACATAATTTATCATTACTGGAATATCGCTGGTATCCTCCTGTGTAAAAACTGAGAGGAAGTATGTGTTAAAAATTCTACACATTTCCTTATCACTGTCAGTGAGCTGACCCGAGGAACTTTTGAGTGGGCCTATCTTGTCCCTGATCTTACTTCTGTATACCTGAAAGAATCCTTTTGGGTTAGTCTTCGATTCTTTTGCAACTTTAACCTCATAATCTCTTTTTGCTTTTCTAATTCCCTTTTTTATTTCTCTCTTTAACTGAATATATCGATTTCTTAATTGCCCCTCTCCTCTTTTGATTTGCCTATATATGCCTCTCTTTTGACCAATCAGATATTTTAATCTATTGTTCATCCATTTAGGATCATTTTTGTTTGATCTGATTTCCCTATTTGGAACATAATTTGACTGAGCAGCTAGAACTATGCCCTGGAAAGCATCATATCGGCAACCATCACCACCTACCTGACCCTTAGTCAGGTCATTCCAGTTCAGCCCACCTAAGTAATTTTTCAGTCCTATGAAATCAGCCAAGCGAAAGTCAGGGACGGAGACTTGATTGCCATTATTAGGGGAATTCCATGATATATTAAAACTGAGTGATTTGTGATCACTCTCCCCAAGCTCATCATTAACCTCAAGATTATTAATTAGTGTTTCCCTACTGGCAAGAACCAAGTCAAGGAGGTTATTTCCCCTAGTTGGCTCTGTCACAAACTGTTTTAAAAAACAATCCTGGATCGTATCAAGAAAGTCACCCGACTCTAAATTTCCTGTCAAATTGCTCCAGTCAATCTGTCTATAGTTGAAATCTCCCATTAGCACAACATTTTCGTATGTAGATGCCTTACGAATTTCGTCCCATAGAAGTTTACTGCACTCCCTATCAAGATTTGGGGCCCTGTAAATCACACCCAAAATTAGTTTTTCTCGGCCCTCGAGAAGCTGTAACCAAACAGATTCAGTGGCTGACGCTTCTAATTTAATATCTTGTCTAACACAACAATTTAAATTGTCTCTGACATACATCGCTACTCCACCACCTTTCCTGTTGACCCTGTCAGTGTGGAATAATTTATAGCCTTGTATGTGACATTCAGAGGGCATCTCTCTATCTTTCAGATTGAGCCAGGTCTCTGTTATAGCAATAATATCTATGTTTCCTGCACTTGCAATTAATCTTAGCTCATCTATCTTATTTCTAACACTCCTGCTATTAGTATAGTAAACCTTAAGGGAGCTAGTCCCTTGCTGCCCTCTGCTGTCCCCCTTTGTTTGCTGACCTGTTCTATTGTCTTTATTTATAACTTCATGCTGAATGCCTTTTATACATTTACTGTTTCCAACCCTAGTGTTGCAACCTGCTTGTTTCCCACACACACCCATACCTCTATCTTCCATCAGTTTAAAATCATAGGCATTTCACCAATGGCCTTCTCAATCGAGTCTGCAAGTGCTACCACCCCTGACCCAGAGAGATGTACCCCATCCCTTGCATACATATCATGTTTGCCATAAAAGTTGTTCCAGTTGTCAATGAATGGGATTGCAAGTTCCTTGCAGTATCTGTCTAGCCAGCAATTTACACCAATTGCCCTAGACAACCATTCATTTCCTACTCCCCTTCTAGGCAAGATGCTACATATGATTGGGATCCCTCCCTTAGACTTAATGAAATCTATAGCTGACCTGTACTTATCTAGCAGCTCTTCTCTCCTACCCTTCCCAATATCATTTCCACCAGCACTGAGACAGATAATGGGCTTGTTCCCATTACCTGACATGATATTATCCAGCCTGTTGACAATGTCCCCAACACCAGCTCCAGGGAAGCACACTCTATCTCTCATCTTCTTATTCCTATTACAAAAAGCACGGTCAATATATCTTACCCGAGAGTCACCAACCACAAGAATGCGCTTACCTTCATTAGCAGGGGCAGTAGTACCCTTACCTTCACTGGCCACTGAAGTACATTCATCCTGGAGAACAGAGAAGCGATTTCCTACCTTCAGATCTTCACTCTTAACTTTCCTTATTCTGATGCGCCTCCCATTACTGTGAACAACTCGCCACTTGTAGCAGGTGCTGGGCTGCACCTCACTGCTGGTAGCCGTTGCTACCTCCCCAACTATAGCCTCCTTACAGCGAGAGACAGACTGCACCTCACTGCTAGAAGTCTCATTCCCCACAACTCCAGCCACCTCACACTCTCTCCCAGACCCATTGAGGTGGACCTTCAGCCTCCTAATCTCCTCCTGGAGAAGCAAGACCTCCTCCTTCAACTCTCCAACCTCAGTTTTTAAAACACTGCAGAAGCAAGCCATGCTTTGTAACCGTCCACGCTAATCCCCAAAGCAGCTCAGGGTCTGTGACCTCACGTGACGACTGACCACTGACGACCTGTATAACTAGATCATATTGTATAACTAGATCATATTGTATAACTAGATCATGTTGTATAACTAGATCATATTGTATAACTAGATCATATTGTATAACTAGATCATATTGTATAACTAGATCATATTGTATAACTAGATCATGTTGTATAACTAGATCATATTGTGTGCCTAGATCATATTGTGTGCCTAGATCATATTGTATAACTAGATCATATTGTGTGCCTAGATCATATTGTGTGCCTAGATCATATTGTATAACTAGATCATATTGTGTGCCTAGATCATATTGTATAACTAGATCATATTGTGTGCCTAGATCATATTGTATAACTAGATCATATTGTATAACTAGATCATATTGTGTGCCTAGATCATATTGTATAACTAGATCATATTGTGTGCCTAGATCATATTGTGTGCCTAGATCATATTGTGTGCCTAGATCATATTGTGTGGCTAGATCATATTGTGTGCCTAGATCATATTGTGTGCCTAGATCATATTGTGTGCCTAGATCATATTGTGTGCCTAGATCATATTGTGTGCCTAGATCATATTGTGTGGCTAGATCATATTGTGTGGCTAGATCATATTGTGTGCCTAGATCATATTGTGTGCCTAGATCATATTGTGTGCCTAGATCATATTGTGTGGCTAGATCATATTGTGTGGCTAGATCATATTGTGTGCCTAGATCATATTGTGTGGCTAGATCATACTGTGTGCCTAGATCATATTGTGTGGCTAGATCATATTGTGTGGCTAGATCATATTGTGTGCCTAGATCATATTGTGTGGCTAGATCATATTGTGTGCCTAGATCATATTGTGTGGCTAGATCATATTGTGTGGCTAGATCATATTGTGTGCCTAGATCATATTGTGTGCCTAGATCATATTGTGTGGCTAGATCATATTGTGTGGCTAGATCATATTGTGTGCCTAGATCATATTGTGTGGCTAGATCATATTGTGTGCCTAGATCATATTGTGTGCCTAGATCATATTGTGTGGCTAGATCATATTGTGTGGCTAGATCATATTGTGTGCCTAGATCATATTGTGTGCCTAGATCATATTGTGTGGCTAGATCATATTGTGTGGCTAGATCATATTGTGTGCCTAGATCATATTGTGTGGCTAGATCATATTGTGTGGCTAGATCATATTGTGTGCCTAGATCATATTGTGTGCCTAGATCATATTGTGTGCCTAGATCATATTGTGTGGCTAGATCATATTGTGTGGCTAGATCATATTGTGTGCCTAGATCATATTGTGTGGCTAGATCATACTGTGTGCCTAGATCATATTGTGTGGCTAGATCATATTGTGTGGCTAGATCATATTGTGTGCCTAGATCATATTGTGTGGCTAGATCATATTGTGTGCCTAGATCATATTGTGTGGCTAGATCATATTGTGTGGCTAGATCATATTGTGTGCCTAGATCATATTGTGTGCCTAGATCATATTGTGTGGCTAGATCATATTGTGTGGCTAGATCATATTGTGTGCCTAGATCATATTGTGTGGCTAGATCATATTGTGTGCCTAGATCATATTGTGTGCCTAGATCATATTGTGTGGCTAGATCATATTGTGTGGCTAGATCATATTGTGTGCCTAGATCATATTGTGTGCCTAGATCATATTGTGTGGCTAGATCATATTGTGTGGCTAGATCATATTGTGTGGCTAGATCATATTGTGTGCCTAGATCATATTGTGTGCCTAGATCATATTGTGTGGCTAGATCATATTGTGTGCCTAGATCATATTGTGTGCCTAGGTCATATTGTGTGCCTAGATCATATTGTGTGCCTAGATCATATTGTATAGCTAGATGATATTGTGTGCCTAGATCATATTGTGTGGCTAGATCATATTGTGTGCCTAGATCATATTGTGTGCCTAGATCATATTGTGTGGCTAGATCATATTGTGTGCCTATATCATATTGTGTGCCTAGATCATATTGTGTGCCTAGATCATATTGTGTGCCTAGATCATATTGTGTGCCTAGATCATATTGTGTGCCTAGATCATATTGTATAGCTAGATGATATTGTGTGCCTAGATCATATTGTGTGGCTAGATCATATTGTGTGCCTAGATCATGTTGTGTGCCTAGATCATATTGTGTGCCTAGATCATATTGTGAGGCTAGATCATATTGTGTGCCTAGATCATATTGTGTGCCTAGATCATATTGTGTGCCTAGATCATATTGTGTGCCTAGATCATATTGTGTGCCTAGATCATATTGTGTGCCTAGATCATATTGTATAACTAGATCATATTGTGTGCCTAGATCATATTGTATAACTAGATCATATTGTGTGCCTAGATCATATTGTGTGGCTAGATCATATTGTGTGCCTAGATCATATTGTATAACTAGATCATATTGTGTGCCTAGATCATATTGTATAACTAGATCATATTGTGTGCCTAGATCATATTGTGTGGCTAGATCATATTGTGTGCCTAGATCATATTGTGTGCCTAGATCATATTGTGTGCCTAGATCATATTGTGTGCCTAGATCATATTGTGTGCCTAGATCATATTGTGTGCCTAGATCATATTGTGTGCCTAGATCATATTGTGTGCCTAGATCATATTGTGTGCCTAGATCATATTGTGTGCCTAGATCATATTGTGTGGCTAGATCATATTGTGTGCCTAGATCATATTGTGTGGCTAGATCATATTGTGTGCCTAGATCATATTGTGTGCCTAGATCATATTGTGTGCCTAGATCATATTGTGTGCCTAGATCATATTGTGTGCCTAGATCATATTGTGTGCCTAGATAATATTGTGTGCCTAGATCATATTGTATAGCTAGATGATATTGTGTGCCTAGATCATATTGTGTGGCTAGATCATATTGTGTGCCTAGACCATATTGTATAGTTAGATGATATTGTGTGCCTAGATCATATTGTGTGGCTAGATCATATTGTATAACTAGATCATATTGTATAACTAGATCATATTGTGTGCCTAGATCATATTGTGTGGCTAGATCATATTGTGTGCCTAGACCATATTGTATAGTTAGATGATATTGTGTGCCTAGATCATATTGTGTGCCTAGATCATATTGTATAACTAGATCATATTGTATAACTAGATCATATTGTGTGCCTAGATCATATTGTATAGCTAGATGATATTGTGTGCCTAGATCATATTGTGTGGCTAGATCATATTGTGTGCCTAGATCATATTGTGTGCCTAGATCATATTGTGTGGCTAGATCATATTGTGTGCCTAGATCATATTGTGTGCCTAGATCATATTGTGTGCCTAGATCATATTGTGTGCATAGATCATATTGTGTGCCTAGATCATTTTGTGTGCCTAGATCATATTGTATAGCTAGATGATATTGTGTGCCTAGATCATATTGTGTGGCTAGATCATATTGTGTGCCTAGATCATGTTGTGTGCCTAGATCATATTGTGTGCCTAGATCATATTGTGTGGCTAGATCATATTGTGTGCCTAGATCATATTGTGTGCCTAGATCATATTGTGTGCCTAGATCATATTGTGTGCCTAGATCATATTGTGTGCCTAGATCATATTGTGTGCCTAGTTCATATTGTATAACTAGATCATATTGTGTGCCTAGATCATATTGTGTGCCTAGATCATATTGTGTGCCTAGATCATATTGTGTGCCTAGATCATATTGTGTGCCTAGATCATATTGTATAGCTAGATGATATTGTGTGCCTAGATCATATTGTGTGGCTAGATCATATTGTGTGCCTAGATCATATTGTGTGCCTAGATCATATTGTGTGCCTGGATCATATTGTGTGCATAGATCATATTGTGTGCCTAGATCATATTGTGTGCCTAGATCATATTGTGTGCCTAGATCATATTGTATAGCTAGATGATATTGTGTGCCTAGATCATATTGTGTGGCTAGATCATATTGTGTGCCTAGATCATATTGTGTGGCTAGATCATATTGTGTGCCTAGATCATATTGTGTGCCTAGATCATATTGTATAGCTAGATGATATTGTGTGCCTAGATCATATTGTGTGCCTAGATCATATTGTGTGCCTAGACCATATTGTATAGCTAGATGATATTGTGTGCCTAGATCATATTGTATAGCTAGATGATATTGTGTGCCTAGATCATATTGTGTGCCTAGATCATATTGTATAGCTAGATGATATTGTGTGCCTAGATCATATTGTGTGCCTAGATCATATTGTATAGCTAGATGATATTGTGTGCCTAGATCATATTGTGTGCCTAGATCATATTGTGTGCCTAGATCATATTGTATAGCTAGATGATATTGTGTGCCTAGATCATATTGTGTGCCTAGATCATATTGTATAGCTAGATGATATTGTGTGCCTAGATCATATTGTATAGCTAGATGATATTGTGTGCCTAGATCATATTGTGTGCCTAGATCATATTGTATAGCTAGATGATATTGTGTGCCTAGATCATATTGTATAGCTAGATGATATTGTGTGCCTAGATCATATTGTATAGCTAGATCATATTGTGTGCCTAGATCATATTGTGTGCCTAGATCATACTGTGTGCCTAGATCATATTGTATAGCTAGATCATATTGTGTGCCTAGATCATACTGTGTGCCTAGATCATATTGTATAACTAGATCATATTGTGTGCCTAGATCATATTGTGTGCCTAGATCATATTGTATAACTAGATCATATTGTGTGCCTAGATCATATTGTGTGCCTAGATCATATTGTGTGCCTAGATCATATTGTGTGCCTAGATCATATTGTATAGCTAGATCATATTGTATAACTAGATCATATTGTATAACTAGATCATATTGTATAACTAGATCATATTGTATAACTAGATCATATTGTGTGCCTAGATCATATTGTATAACTAGATCATATTGTATAACTAGATCATATTGTATAACTAGATCATATTGTGTGCCTAGATCATATTGTATAACTAGATCATATTGTATAACTAGATCATATTGTATAACTAGATCATATTGTGTGCCTAGATCATATTGTATAACTAGATCATATTGTATAACTAGATCATATTGTATAACTAGATCATATTGTATAACTAGATCATATTGTATAACTAGATCATATTGTATAACTAGATCATATTGTATAACTAGATCATATTGTATAACTAGATCATATTGTATAACTAGATCATATTGTATAACTAGATCATATTGTATAACTAGATCATATTGTATAACTAGATCATATTGTATAACTAGATCATATTGTATAACTAGATCATATTGTGTGCCTAGATCATATTGTATAACTAGATCATATTGTATAACTAGATCATATTGTATAACTAGATCATATTGTATAACTAGATCATATTGTATAACTAGATCATATTGTATAACTAGATCATATTGTATAACTAGATCATGTTGTATAACTAGATCATGTTGTATAACTAGATCATGTTGTATAACTAGATCATATTGTATAACTAGATCATATTGTATAACTAGATCATATTGTATAACTAGATCATATTGTATAACTAGATCATATTGTATAACTAGATCATGTTGTATAACTAGATCATGTTGTATAACTAGATCATGTTGTATAACTAGATCATGTTTTATAACTAGATCATGTTGTATAACTAGATCATGTTGTATAACTAGATCATGTTTTATAACTAGATCATGTTGTATAACTAGATCATGTTGTATAACTAGATCATGTTGTATAACTAGATCATATTGTATAACTAGATCATGTTGTATAACTAGATCATGTTGTATAACTAGATCATGTTGTATAACTAGATCATATTGTATAACTAGATCATATTGTATAACTAGATCATATTGTATAACTAGATCATATTGTATAACTAGATCATATTGTATAACTAGATCATGTTGTATAACTAGATCATGTTGTATAACTAGATCATGTTGTATAACTAGATCATGTTTTATAACTAGATCATGTTGTATAACTAGATCATGTTGTATAACTAGATCATGTTTTATAACTAGATCATGTTGTATAACTAGATCATGTTGTATAACTAGATCATGTTGTATAACTAGATCATATTGTGTTTGTAGATGAATGGTTCACAGAACCGACACATTGATAAATTAGACACATGTGCAACTCTTGGGTATCTTTACTGAGGAAACGTTTCGCCACTGTGTGGCGAAACGTTTCTTTAATAAAGATACCCAAGAGTTGCACATGTGTCTAATTTATCATAATATTGCCTGCGTAGATCGTATTCAATGGCCAGTTCATATTGTATAACTAGATCATATTGTGTGGCTAGATGATATTGTGTGGCTAGATGATATTGTGTGGCTAGATGATATTGTGTGGCTAGATGATATTGTGTGGCTAGATGATATTGTGTGGCTATATGATATTGTGTGGCTAGATGATATTGTGTGGCTAGGTCATATTGTGTGGCTAGATGATATTGTGTGGATAGATCATATTTTGTGGCTAGATGATATTGTGTGGCTAGGTCATATTGTTTGGCTAGATGATATTGTGTGGCTAGATCATATTTTGTGGCTAGATGATATTGTGTGGCTAGATGATATTGTGTGGCTAGATGATATTGTGTGGCTAGATCATATTTTGTGGCTAGATGATATTGTGTGGCTAGATGATATTGTGTGGCTAGATGATATTGTGTGGCTAGGTCATATTGTGTGGCTAGATGATATTGTGTGGATAGATCATATTTTGTGGCTAGATGATATTGTGTGGCTAGGTCATATTGTTTGGCTAGATGATATTGTGTGGCTAGATCATATTTTGTGGCTAGATGATATTGTGTGGCTAGATGATATTGTGTGGCTAGATCATATTGTGTGGCTAGATGATATTGTGTGGATAGATCATATTGTGTGGCTAGATCATATTGTGTGGCTAGATGATATTGTGTGGCTAGATGATATTGTGTGGCTAGATGATATTGTGTGGCTAGATGATATTGTGTGGCTAGATGATATTGTGTGGCTAGATGATATTGTGTGGCTAGATGATATTGTGTGGCTAGATGATATTGTGTGGCAAGATCATATTGTTTGGCTAGATGATATTGTTTGGCTAGATGATATTGTGTGGCTAGATGATATTGTGTGGCTAGATGATATTGTGTGGCTAGATGATATTGTGTGGCTAGATCATATTGTTTGGCTAGATGATATTGTGTGGCTAGATCATATTTTGTGGCTAGATGATATTGTGTGGCTAGGTCATATTGTGTGGCTAGATGATATTGTGTGGCTAGGTCATATTGTGTGGCTAGATGATATTGTGTGGCTAGATCATATTTTGTGGCTAGATGATATTGTGTGGCTAGGTCATATTGTGTGGCTAGATGATATTGTGTGGCTAGATCATATTTTGTGGCTAGATGATATTGTGTGGCTAGGTCATATTGTGTGGCTAGATGATATTGTGTGGCTAGATGATATTGTGTGGCTAGATGATATTGTGTGGCAAGATCATATTGTTTGGCTAGATGATATTGTTTGGCTAGATGATATTGTGTGGCTAGATGATATTGTGTGGCTAGATGATATTGTGTGGCTAGATGATATTGTGTGGCTAGATCATATTGTTTGGCTAGATGATATTGTGTGGCTAGATCATATTTTGTGGCTAGATGATATTGTGTGGCTAGGTCATATTGTGTGGCTAGATGATATTGTGTGGCTAGGTCATATTGTGTGGCTAGATGATATTGTGTGGCTAGATCATATTTTGTGGCTAGATGATATTGTGTGGCTAGGTCATATTGTGTGGCTAGATGATATTGTGTGGCTAGATCATATTTTGTGGCTAGATGATATTGTGTGGCTAGGTCATATTGTGTGGCTAGATGATATTGTGTGGCTAGATGATATTGTGTGGCTAGATGATATTGTGTGGCTAGGTCATATTGTGTGGCTAGATGATATTGTGTGGATAGATCATATTTTGTGGCTAGATGATATTGTGTGGCTAGGTCATATTGTTTGGCTAGATGATATTGTGTGGCTAGATCATATTTTGTGGCTAGATGATATTGTGTGGCTAGATGATATTGTGTGGCTAGATCATATTGTGTGGCTAGATGATATTGTGTGGATAGATCATATTGTGTGGCTAGATCATATTGTGTGGCTAGATGATATTGTGTGGCTAGATGATATTGTGTGGCTAGATGATATTGTGTGGCTAGATGATATTGTATGGCTAGATGATATTGTGTGGCTAGATCATATTGTGTGGCTAGATGATATTGTGTGGCTAGATGATATTGTTTGGCTAGATCATATTGTGTGGCTAGATCATATTGTGTGCCTAGATCATATTGTGTGCCTAGATCATATTGTGCGGCTAGATCATATTGTGTTGCTAGGTCATATTGTGTGGCTACCTGGAGTTTACCTGGAGTTTACTTGGAGAGAGTTCCGGGGGTCAACGCCCCCGCGGCCCGGTCTGTGACCAGGCCTCATGGTGGATCAGAGCCTGATCAACCAGGCTGTTACTACTGGCTGCACGCAATCCAACGTACGAGCCACAGCCCGGCTGGTCAGGTACCGACTTTAGGTGCTTGTCCAGTGCCAGCTTGAAGACAACCAGGGGTCTATTGGCAATCCCCCTTATGTATGCTGGGATTCAGTTAAGCAGTCTCGGGCCCCTGACACTTATTGTATTGTCTCTTAACTTGCTAGTGACACCCCTGCTTTTCATTGTGGGGATGTTGCATCGTCTGCCGAGTCTTTTGCTTTCGTTGTGAGTGATTTTCGTGTGCAAGTTCGGTACTAGTCCCTCTAGAATTTTCCAGGTTTATATAATCACGTATCTTTCCCGCCTGCGTTCCAGGGAGTACAGGTTCAGGAACTTCAAGCGCTCCCAGTAATTGAAGTGTTTTATCTCAGTTATGCGCGCCGTGAAGGTCAGCAATTTCACCTGTCTTGAAAGGTGCTGTTAGAGTGCAGCAATATTCCAGCCTAGATAGAACAAGCGACCTGAAGAGTGTCATCATGGGCTTGGCATCCCTAGTTTTGAAGGTTCTCATTATCCATCCTGTCATTTTTGCAGCAGATATTGTTTGGATAGATCATAAATTGCACATTTTCAAACTCCCAGTGTAATAATTGACACAAGAGCCGGATACTACAGCTTAGTTATGATTACAAAAAACATCTTATGTGGTGTCAGTTATATATATATATATATATATATATATATATATATATATATATATATATATATATATATATATATATATATATATATATATATATATATATATATATGTATATATATATATATATATATATATATATATATATATATATATATATATATATATATATATATATATATATATATATATATATATATATATATATATATAAGGAACGAACTCGCAAGAGCAGACGAAATATACACAAACACTGATCTCTGGCTGAAGGAGACTCGAACCTACGAACCTTGGAACAAGGTACGCAGTGCTTTACCAATCTACCCACACTGGACAATACCTTGGAGTCCAGCTTGCGCTAGACTTTGATCCAAGGCAGCCAGCTTTCAGGGAGAAGGCTTACAGCTTTTCATCTCATCCCCTGCATGCATCAACCTTACTAGAGATATTAACAATGCAAGGAATTCGCAAGAACAGGCGAAATATACACAAACACTGATCTCTGGCTGCCTTGGATCAAAGTCTAGCGCAAGCTGGACTCCAAGGTATTGTCCAGTGTGGGTAGATTTGTAAAGCACTGCGTACCTTGTTCCAAGGTTCGTAGGTTCGAGTCTCCTTTAGCCAGAGATTAGTGTTTGTATATATATATATATATATATATATATATATATATATATATATATATATATATATATATATATATATATATATATATTTGTTCCCACGGAACAAGTGGTATTGATCAATAACAACACTGCACTAGTCAAGGAGTCGAACCCATGCTGTTTTGGCCCGCCTCCTGGTGAGAGAAAACGCATGACACTTTAGACCACTAGACCACACAATTGCTTGGTCTAGTATCTTGTAGAGATCTTTGTTTGCTCATAAATCAAAAGGTCAACATGAATATGCTTAAGAATTATCTCATCTCTTAAACTATCTGAAACATAACTGTTAATATTGTTTTGAGCCAATTATTTGTTACCAACTCTTAAAAACTTTTATATAGTATTGTAACCACGAACGAGTGGTATTTAATCAATAACAACTCTGCGACTAGCCAGGGGCTCCAACCCGTGTTGTTTTTAGCCCGCCTCATGGTGAGCGAAAATTCACGACGGTCTAACCCACTGGACCATCCAAATTCTAGGATTGGATGGTCCAGTGCGTTGATTTACGAGCAGAAAAAATCCTCAGCTTCAGAATGGCACAGTATACACGGTACGTCTTGTGAACGTGGTTGAGAAGAATTAATAAGGTAATAAAAATGCTGTGAAAAAGAAAGGCAATCTAATGTAATTATTTTGTGAGTTACAGCACATGCCAGAAGATAATTCCCTGGTAAAACATGAATTACCTTTTATTTTTCTCAGTTTATTGTTACTTCAAAGTTACATAAAACATACGGAGAGAGAAAATTAAAAATCACTGTGAGCCATCTTGGTACACAGTTGGCACAGCAGTTCAGTGGCCCTGGCACTCACAGCGGCCCTGGCACTCACAGCGGCCCTGGCACTCACAGGGGCCCTGGCACTCACTCGGTGATGTAAAATGCTTTATGAGTGGTTGACACAAGTTACATACATAGAAGGATGTTTCATCAAGGCCAGACACAAGTCGAGGGTGAAATGAAATGTTCGTCTTGTTGAGGAGAAGCGTCTTACTGTTGTTTTATTGTGGGCATAAGAGGCTATTGCTTTATATATGACATGTGTGTTACGCTCCTCTTTCTAG
Organism: Cherax quadricarinatus; assembly: GCF_038502225.1. Lineage (NCBI taxonomy): Eukaryota > Metazoa > Arthropoda > Malacostraca > Decapoda > Parastacidae > Cherax > Cherax quadricarinatus. Next base: position 22,357,969 of record NC_091304.1, read on the forward strand.
CATAGTCTGGTGTCCCCCTGTCTGACTTACAGGAGCACCACTGATAACTGTCTGACTTACAGGAGCACCACTGTTAACTGTCTGACTTACAGGAGCACCACTGTTAACTGTCTGACTTACAGGAGCACCACTGTTAACTGTCTGACTTACAGGAGCAGCACTGTTAACTGTCTGACTTACAGGAGCACCACTGTTAAATGTCTGACTTACAGGAGCACCACTGTTAACTGTCTGACTTACAGGAGCAGTCCTGTTAGCTGTCTGACTTACAGGAGCAGCACTGTTAACTGTCTGATTTACAGGAGCAGCACTGTTAACCGTCTGACTTACAGGAACACCACTGTTAACTTTCTGACTTACAGGGGCAGCACTTTTAACTGTCTGACTTACAGTGGCACCACTGTTAACTGTCTCACTTAGAGGAGCAGCACTGTTAACTGTCTGACTTACAGGAGCACCACTGTTAACTGTCTGACTTACAGGAGCACCACTGTTAACTGTCTGACTTACAGGAGCACCACTGTTAACTGTCTGACTTACAGGAGCACCACTGTTAACTGTCTGACTTACAGGAGCACCACTGTTAACTGTCTGACTTACAGGAGCACCACTGTTAACTGTCTGACTTACAGGAGCAGCACTGTTAACTGTCTGACTTACAGGAGCAGCACTGTTAACTGTCTGACTTTCAGAAGCACCACTGTTAACTGTCTGACTTACAGGAGCAGCACTGTTAACTGTCTGACTTACAGGAGCAGCACTGTTAACTGTCTGACTTACAGGAGCAGCACTGTTAACTGTCTGACTTACAGGAGCAGCACTGTTAACTGTCTGACTTACAGGAGCAGCACTGTTAACTGCCTGACTTACAGGAGCACCACTGTTAACTGTCTGACTTACAGGAGCACCACTGTTAACCGTCTGACTTACAGGAGCACCACTGTTAACTGTCTGACTTACAGGAGCAGCATTGTTAACTGTCTGACTTATAGAAGCACCACTGTTAACTGTCTGACTTACAGGAGCACCACTGTTAACTGTCTGACTTACAGGAGCACCACTGTTAACTGTCTGACTTACAGGAGCACCACTGTTAACTGTCTGACTTACAGGAGCACCACTGTTAACTGTCTGACTTACAGGAGCACCACTGTTAACTGTCTGACTTACAGGAGCACCACTGTTAACTGTCTGACTTACAGGAGCACCACTGTTAAATGTCTGACTTACAGGAGCACCACTGTTAACTGTCTGACTTACAGGAGCAGTCTTGTTAGCTGTCTGACTTACAGGAGCACCACTGTTAACTGTCTGACTTACAGGAGCAGCACTGTTAACTGTCTGACTTAAAGGAGCGGCACTGTTAACTGTCTGACTTACAGGAGCACCACTGTTAACTGTCTGACTTACAGGAGCACCACTGTTAACTGTCTGACTTATAGGAGCACCACTGTTAACTGTCTGACTTACAGGAGCAGCAATGTTAACCGTCTGACTTACAGGAGCACCACTGTTAACTGTCTGACTTACAGGAGCACCACTGTTAACTGTCTGACTTATAGGAGCAGCACTGTTAACTGTCTGACTACAGGAACAGCACTGTTAACTGTCTGATTTACAGGAGCAGCACTGTTAACTGTCTGACTTACAGGAGCAGCACTGTTAACTGTCTGACTTACAGGAGCAGCACTGTTAACTGTCTGACTTACAGGAGCACCACTGTTAACTGTCTGACTTACAGGAGCACCACTGTTAACTGTCTAACTTACAGGAGCAGCACTCTTAACTGTCTGACTTACAGGAGCAGCACTGTTAACTGTCTGACTTACAGGAGCACCGCTGTTAACTGTCTGACTTACAGGAGCAGCACTGTTAACTGTCTGAGTTACAGGAGCAGCACTGTTAACTGTCTGACTTACAGGAGCAGCACTGTTAACTGTCTGACTTACAGGAGCAGCACTGTTAACTGTCTGACTTACAGGAGCAGCACTGTTAACTGTCTGACTTACAAGAGCAGCACTGTTAACTGTCTGACTTAAAGGAGCAGCACTGTTAACTGTCTGACTTACAGGAGCAGCTTACAGTCTATAACCTCCTGCCTGACTAACAGGTTACAGTGCCTTGCCTGACTTACAGGCCTCAGTGTGCTGCCTGACTTACAAGTTACCTGCAAGTGCTTGTCAAATTAAGGCATCATGGTAGCAGTACCGACACGATGGGACAGATACGAATGTCTAAAATTCGGTGACTACCTATACCTTCCTGTCCCAGCCAGCGGTTTTAAAGACCTGGTTGAGCTGTGCGTTAGTTTTACATGATTCTCTATTGAAAATGATCTTTTTTTTCCAGCAGACTTCTAGATTGCCCATGGGTTCCACACGTAGTGATGTACTGACGAACATCTCCAAGCCGAGCGATTTTCCACGATTATCCCCTTCTTGGTTATCTGACTTTGTTATGCTGACGACATTCTCATCATAACTCCCAGACGATTCAATATCCCTGAACTCCAAAACAAGTTCAAACAGGTGCAACTGGTGTAAATCTTGCAGCGAAAGATCCAATAAGAAAGTATAATTTTATGTACAACTGGTGTAAATCTTGCAGAGAAAGACCCAATAACGTAGGTACAAGTGGTGTAAATCTTGCATTGAAAGGCCAAGAAGTGTATAACTAGGTACAATTGGTGTAAATCTTGCAGTGAAAGAGCCAATAAGAGAGTATAACTAGGTACAAGTGGTGTAAATCTTGCAGTGAGACAGCCAATAAGAAGTTGTGTTATGGTCGTATACAAGAGGTGGAGGAGGCAAGGAGCCGCTACACTCACTGAGGACCACGATCAACTTAGATTACATCCGCTTATGAAGGCAACTCGGGCCGTGATGGCTGGCCGGGTTCGGTGGGCAGCAGTTTGGCCAGCAATGCTAGGAAGGGGGAGGTAATAATGTTGCAGTCTTATGCTACTTAATAAGATGTTTTTTGACGAGAGTGAGGGGAAAGGGAAGGCCATGCACTCAAGACTGCGACTAACACTATACAATTTCTTCAGGGAGGGGAGAGAAGAATACAATATGACTATGATCAAGAAACTGAAAACATGGACAGAAATGTGTCGAGTTTGTTAGTCACTGTTCACTAGTGGATCAAAAATTAAAATGTATCATAGGAATTAGATTTAATCACTAATAAATTTAATGATTAACATATACTCTCAGTGTATACACTGAAAATACATCTCAGAGGAAAAATGTCTGGAAATGTAATATGATAGCTGCTGAGGTTGAAGGTCTCTCTACCACCACGTTCACTAGTGTGTACGGTGAGAGTTGTGTTGATAATGGAATAAAATACCGACAAGTTGATGATTAAGACACATATGCAACACTTGGGTATCTTTATTGTTGAAACGTTTCGACAATGAAGATATCCAGCTGTTGCAGATGCATCTTAATCGTTATCAGTGAAAGTTCATTCTCTCTCTATCTCTCAGCCTACAGGCTATACCGTGCTATAATTCAAGGGATCTGGAAAGGTAGGGGAAAAAAAAAACTCGTGGTTGTCAGTAGAGCTTGGTGGTGGCGTTGACACAGGCTGGAGGGAAGACATTCTTTCCAACATCTCTCCATCACCATTTAAAACAAAAACGTGAGTTATAAAAACAGGGAAATTCAAGGTCAACTGTGATGTTACGGCACATGTTTATAAGACAACGTTTCGGTCCTGGGACAGTAGCTTGTTAGAAGTGATCAAGGTTCCAGGACCGAAACGTTCTCTAATGTGTCTTGGTGTTTGCTGCACGTTGCTGGAGTGCTTAACGTTGCTTGAGTACCTCTCGTTGCTGGAACGCTTCACGTTGCTTGAGTACCTCTCGTTGCTGGAACGCTTCACGTTGCTTGAGTGCCTCTCGTTGCTGGAACGCTTCACGTTGCTTGAGTGCCTCTCGTTGCTGGAACGCTTCACGTTGCTTGAGTACCTCTCGTTGCTGGAACGCTTCACGTTGCTTGAGTACCTCTCGTTGCTGGAACGCTTCACGTTGCTTGAGTGCCTCTCGTTGCTGGAACGCTTCACGTTGCTTGAGTGCCTCTCGTTGCTGGAATGCTGCATGTTGCTTGAGTGCCTCTCGTTGCTTGAATGCTTTACGTTGCTTGAGTACCTCTCATTGCTTGAATGCCACGTTGCTTGAATGCCTCTCGTTGCTTGAATGCCTCAAGTTGTTTGAATGCCTCAAGTTGCTTGAATGCTTCTCGTTGCTTGAAAGCCTCACGTTGCTTGAATACTTCTCGTTGCTTGAATGCCTCACAATGCTTGAATACTTCTCGTTGCTTGAATGCCTCTCTTTGCATGAGTATCTCTCGTTGCTTGAATGCTTCTCGTTGCTTGAATGCCTCTCTTTGCATGAGTATCTCTCGTTGCTTGAATGCCTCTCGTTGCATGAGTATCTCTCGTTGCTTGAATGCCTCTCGTTGCTTGAATGCTTCTCGTTGCTTGAATACTTCTCGTTGCTTGAATGCCTCTCTTTGCATGAGTATCTCTCGTTGCTTGAATGCCTCTCGTTGCTTGAATGCTTCTCGTTGCTTGAATGCTTCTCGTTGCTTGAATGCCTCTCTTTGCTTGAGTATTTCTCGTTGCTTGAATGCCTCTCGTTGCTTGAATGCCTCTCGTTGCTTGAATGCCTCTCGTTGCTTGAATGCCTCTCGTTGCTTGAATGCCTCTCGTTGCTTGAATGCTTCTCGTTGTTTGAATGCTTCTCGTTGCTTGAATGCCTCTCTTTGCTTGAGTATTTCTCGTTGCTTGAATGCCTCTCGTTGCTTGAATGCCTCTCGTTGCTTGAATGCCTCTCTTTGCTTGAGTATTTCTCGTTGCTTGAATGCCTCTCGTTGCTTGAATGCCTCTCTTTGCTTGAGTATTTCTCGTTGCTTGAATGCTTCTCGTTGCTTGAATGCTTCTCGTTGCTTGAATGCCTCTCTTTGCTTGAGTATTTCTCGTTGCTTGAATGCCTCTCGTTGCTTGAATGCCTCTCGTTGCTTGAATGCCTCTCGTTGCTTGAATGCCTCTCGTTGCTTGAATGCCTCTCGTTGCTTGAATGCCTCTCGTTGCCTGAATGCCTCTCGTTGCTTGAATGCCTCTCGTTGCTTGAATGCCTCTCGTTGCTTGAATGCTTCTCGTTGCTTGAATGCCTCTCGTTGCTTGAATGCCTCTCGTTGCTTGAATGCCTCTCGTTGCTTGAATGCCTCTCGTTGCTTGAATGCCTCTCGTTGCTTGAATGCCTCTCGTTGCTTGAATGCCTCTCGTTAGTTGAATGCCTCTCGTTGCTTGAATGCCTCTCGTTGCTTGAATGCCTCTCGTTGCTTGAATGCTTCTCGTTGCTTGAATGCCTCTCGTTGCTTGAATGCCTCTCGTTGCTTGAATGCCTCTCGTTGCTTGAATGCCTCTCGTTGCTTGAATGCCTCTCGTTGCTTGAATGCCTCTCGTTGCTTGAATGCCTCTCGTTGCTTGAATGCCTCTCGTTGCTTGAATGCCTCTCGTTGCTTGAATGCCTCTCGTTGCTTGAATGCTTCTCGTTGCTTGAATGCCTCTCGTTGCTTGAATGCCTCTCGTTGCTTGAATGCCTCTCGTTGCTTGAATGCCTCTCGTTGCTTGAATGCCTCTCGTTGCTTGAATGCCTCTCGTTGCTTGAATGCCTCTCGTTGCTTGAATGCCTCTCGTTGCTTGAATGCCTCTCGTTGCTTGAATGCCTCTCGTTGCTTGAATGCCTCTCGTTGCTTGAATGCTTCTCGTTGCTTGAATGCCTCTCGTTGCTTGAATGCCTCTCGTTGCTTGAATGCCTCTCGTTGCTTGAATGCCTCTCGTTGCTTGAATGCTTCTCGTTGCTTGAATGCCTCTCGTTGCTTGAATGCCTCTCGTTGCTTGAATGCCTCTCGTTGCTTGAATGCCTCTCGTTGCTTGAATGCCTCTCGTTGCTTGAATGCCTCTCGTTGCTTGAATGCCTCTCGTTGCTTGAATGCCTCTCGTTGCTTGAATGCTTCTCGTTGCTTGAATGCCTCTCGTTGCTTGAATGCCTCTCGTTGCTTGAATGCCTCTCGTTGCTTGAATGCCTCTCGTTGCTTGAATGCCTCTCGTTGCTTGAATGCCTCTCGTTGCTTGAATGCCTCTCGTTGCTTGAATGCCTCTCGTTGCTTGAATGCCTCTCGTTGCTTGAATGCCTCTCGTTGCTTGAATGCCTCTCGTTGCTTGAATGCCTCTCGTTGCTTGAATGCCTCTCGTTGCTTGAATGCCTCTCGTTGCTTGAATGCCTCTCGTTGCTTGAATGCCTCTCGTTGCTTGAATGCCTCTCGTTGCTTGAATGCCTCTCGTTGCTTGAATGCCTCTCGTTGCTTGAATGCCTCTCGTTGCTTGAATGCCTCTCGTTGCTTGAATGCTTCTCGTTGCTTGAATGCCTCTCGTTGCTTGAATGCCTCTCGTTGCTTGAATGCCTCTCGTTGCTTGAATGCCTCTCGTTGCTTGAATGCCTCTCGTTGCTTGAATGCCTCTCGTTGCTTGAATGCCTCTCGTTGCTTGAATGCCTCTCGTTGCTTGAATGCCTCTCGTTGCTTGAATGCCTCTCGTTGCTTGAATGCCTCTCGTTGCTTGAATGCCTCTCGTTGCTTGAATGCCTCTCGTTGCTTGAATGCCTCTCGTTGCTTGAATGCCTCTCGTTGCTTGAATGCCTCTCGTTGCTTGAATGCTTCTCGTTAGTTACTTGAGTGAACACGAGTCTTCATGTTTTCTCTGGCGTTTTCCTCCTCACTTAATCTCGCTCTAATATCTCTATCTTCCACATCATTGCCGAGTTCTGTTGCGTTATATCACTACGATATAATGTCTCTCCGCTTCCTTGCTGCAGAGATGTTGTTTAGCAACATAACCTCAGAAATATAACCATATAACAATAAAGACATACACCCAGTTATACACCCAGTTATACACCCAGTAATACACCCAGTTATACACCCAGTTATACGCCCAGTTATACGCCCAGTTATACGCCCAGTTATACACCCAGTTATACGCCCAGTTATACGCCCAGTTATACGCCCAGTTATACACCCAGTTATACACCCAGTTATACACCCAGTTATACGCCCAGTTATACACCCAGTTATACACCCAGTTATACACCCAGTTATACACCCAGTTATACACCCAGTTATACACCCAGTTATACACCCAGTTATACACCCAGTTATACGCCCAGTTATACACCCAGTTATACGCCCAGTTATATGCCCAGTTATACACCCAGTTATACGCCCAGTTATACGCCCAGTTATACGCCCAGTTATACACCCAGTTATACACCCAGTTATACACCCAGTTATACACCCAGTTATACACCCAGTTATACACCTAGTTATACACCCAGTTATACACCCAGTTATACGCCCAGTTATACACCCAGTTATACGCCCAGTTATACGCCCAGTTATACACCCAGTTATACGCCCAGTTATACGCCCAGTTATACACACCTGTCAGTGTATTGAATCATCCAAGGATAATAAAAGATTTGAAGGTGAAGGGGTCATTAAGGGTGTATGTCACAATGGTGAAGGGGTCATTAAGGGTGTATGTCACGATGGTGAAGGGGTCATTAAGGGTGTATGTCACGATGATGAAGGGTTCATTAAGGGTGTATGTCACGATGGTGAAGGGGTCATTAAGGGTGTATGTCACAATGGTGAAGGGGTCATTAAGGGTGTATGTCACGATGGTGAAGGGGTCATTAAGGGTGTATGTCACGATGGTGAAGGGTTCATTAAGGGTGTATGTCACGATGGTGAAGGGGTCATTAAGGGTGTATGTCACGATGATGAAGGGTTCATTAAGGGTGTATGTCACGATGGTGAAGGGGTCATTAAGGGTGTATGTCACGAAGGTGAAGGGGTCATTAAGGGTGTATGTCACGATGATGAAGGGTTTATTAAGGGTGTATGTCACGATGATGAAGGGTTCATTAAGGGTGTATGTCACGATGGTGAAGGGATCATTAAGGGTGTATGTCATGAAGGTGAAGGGGTCATTAAGGGTGTATGTCACGATGGTGAAGGGTTCATTAAGGGTGTATGTCACGATGGTGAAGGGGTCATTAAGGGTGTATGTCACGATGATGAAGGGTTCATTAAGGGTGTATGTCACGATGGTGAAGGGGTCATTAAGCGTGTATGTCACGAAGGTGAAGGGGTCATTAAGGGTGTATGTCACGATGATGAAGGGTTCATTAAGGGTGTATGTCACGATGATGAAGGGTTCATTAAGGGTGTATGTCACGATGGTGAAGGGATCATTAAGGATGTATGTCACGAAGGTGAAGGGGTCATTAAGGGTGTATGTGACGATGGTGAAGGGGTCATTAAGGGTGTATGTCACGATGGTGAAGGGGTCATTAAGGGTTTATGTCACGAAGGTGAAGGGGTCATTAAGGGTGTATGTCACGATGGTGAAGGGGTCATTAAGGGTGTATGTCACGATGATGAAGGGTTCATTAAGGGTGTATGTCACGATGGTGAAGGGGTCATTAAGGGTGTATGTCACGATGATGAAGGGTTCATTAAGGGTGTATGTCACGATGGTGAAGCGGTCATTAAGGGTGTGTGTATGTCACGATGATGAAGGGTTCATTAAGGGTGTATGTCACGATGGTGAAGGGGTCATTAAGGGTGTATGTCACGATGATGAAGGGTTCATTAAGGGTGTATGTCACGATGGTGAAGGGGTCATTAAGGGTGTATGTCACGATGATGAAGGGTTCATTAAGGGTGTATGTCACGATGGTGAAGGGGTCATTAAGGGTGTATGTCACGAAGGTGAAGGGGTCATTAAGGGTGTATGTCACGATGATGAAGGGTTCATTAAGGGTGTATGTCACGATGATGAAGGGGTCATTAAGGGTGTATGTCACGATGGTGAAGGGGTCATTAAGGGTGTATGTCACGAAGGTGAAGGGGTCATTAAGGGTGTATGTCACGATGGTGAAGGGGTCATTAAGGGTGTATGTCACGATGGTGAAGGGGTCATTAAGGGTGTATGTCACGAAGGTGAAGGGGTCATTAAGGGTGTATGTCACGATGATGAAGGGTTCATTAAGGGTGTATGTCACGATGGTGAAGGGGTCATTAAGGGTGTATGTCACCATGATGAAGGGTTCATTAAGGGTGTAAGTCACGATGGTGAAGGGGTCATTAAGGGTGTATGTCACGATGATGAAGGGTTCATTAAGGGTGTATGTCACGATGGTGAAGGGGTCATTAAGGGTGTATGTCACGATGATGAAGGGTTCATTAAGGGTGTATGTCACGATGATGAAGGGGTCATTAAGGGTGTATGTCACGATGGTGAAGGGGTCATTAAGGGTGTATGTCACGATGATGAAGGGTTCATTAAGGGTGTATGTCACGATGATGAAGGGGTCATTAAGGGTGTATGTCACGATGATGAAGGGTTCATTAAGGGTGTATGTCACGATGGTGAAGGGGTCATTAAGGGTGTATGTCACGATGATGAAGGGTTCATTAAGGGTGTATGTCACGATGGTGAAGGGGTCATTAAGGGTGTATGTCACGATGGTGAAGGGTTCATTAAGGGTGTATGTCACGATTATGAAGGGTTCATTAAGGGTGTATGTCACGATGGTGAAGGGGTCATTAAGGGTGTATGTCACGATGATGAAGGGTTCATTAAGGGTGTATGTTACGATGGTGAAGGGGTCATTAAGGGTGTATGTCACGATGATGAAGGGTTCATTAAGGGTGTATGTCACGATGATGAAG
>NC_091304.1:22372774-22380274 GCF_038502225.1 Cherax quadricarinatus
GTGAGTGGTACCCACATCACCTCTGTGATTGCCAAAACCTTCTCATTGGCTGGAACCTGGGTACTGATTGAACGACGGGGCCCCATCATCAACCCTTAGTACCTGGGTCGCTGGTTGGGGGAGATAGCCTTTCAATGAGGGCGTGTACATGCGCCGAATAAAGGTTACGTTCTTTTCGCATGCCACACCATGGTAAGCTGAACGTCCACACAACATCACTTCAGTTTCAGCTTACCATTGTAAGCTGAACGTCCACCAAACATCACTCCAGCTTCAGCTTACCATTGTAAGCTGAACGTCCACTCAACATCACTTCAGCTTCAGCTTACCATAGTAAGCTGAACGTTCGAACAACATCACTCCAGCTTCAGCTTACCATAGTAAGCTGAACGTCCACTCAACATCACTTCAGCTTCAGCTTACCATAGTAAGCTGAACGTTCAAACAACATCACTCCAGCTTCAGCTTACCATAGTAAGCTGAACGTCCACTCAACATCACTCCAGCTTCAGCTAGTCACTTCAAAGACGTGAAGTTTCGTAAAAGAAGTGAACATCTTATCTTATGCACATAAATCTTTCAGAGAACCGACAAGGCTGAGGGACTGACTACCTCAAACTCCTCCTGTTCTTCACAGTTCTCCTTTGTATGGACTGATGAAGCCACTGTGCGGCGAGACGTTTCCTCAAGAAAGATACCCAAGTGTTGCACATTTGTCTAACTTATCATTTTATTTTATCTTCACTGAGATTGAATAATATTTCTCAGCAGTAATTTAAAGCTGCACTTAGCAGCGTCAAGAGATAAAATAGTTTGTGAACGTTAATGTAAGAAAATAAGTGCTAGCCCAGTTACCTGACTAGGAACTCTAGTGTTGCTGGCACTGTGGAGGTAGTGACACTAGTGTTGTTGGCACTGTGGAGGTAGTGACACTAGTGTTGCTGGCACTGTGGAGGTAGTGACACTAGTGTTGCTGGCACTGTGGAAGTAGGAACACTAGTGTTGCTGGCACTGTGGAAGTAGGAACACTAGTGTTGCTGGCACTGTGGAAGTAGGAACACTAGTGTTGCTGGCACTGTGGAGGTAGTGACACTAGTGTTGCTGGCACTGTGGAGGTAGTGACACTAGTGTTGCTGGCACTGTGGAGGTAGTGACACTAGTGTTGCTGGCACTGTGGAGGTAGTGACATTAGTGTTGCTGGCACTGTGGAGGTAGTGACACTAGTGTTGCTGGCACTGTGGAGGTAGTGACACTAGTGTTGCTGGCACTGTGGAGGTAGTGACACTAGTGTTGCTGGCACTGTGGAGGCAGTGACACTAGTGTTGCTGGCACTGTGGAGGTAGTGACACTAGTGTTGCTGGTACTGTGGAGGTAGTGACACTAGTGTTGCTGGCACTGTGGAGGTAGTGACACTAGTGTTGCTGGCACTGTGGAGGTAGTGACACTAGTGTTGCTGGTACTGTGGAGGTAGTGACACTAGTGTTGCTGGCACTGTGGAGGTAGTGACACTAGTGTTGCTGGTACTGTGGAGGTAGTGACACTAGTGTTGCTGGCACTGTGGAGGTAGTGACACTAGTGTTGCTGGCACTGTGGAGGTAGTGACACTAGTGTTGCTGGCACTGTGGAGGTAGTGACACTAGTGTTGCTGGCACTGTGGAGGTAGTGACACTAGTGTTGCTGGCACTGTGGAGGTAGTGACACTAGTGTTTCTGGCACTGTGGAGGTAGTGACACTAGTGTTGCTGGTACTGTGGAGGTAGTGACACTAGTGTTGCTGGCACTGTGGAGGTAGTGACACTAGTGTTGCTGGTACTGTGGAGGTAGTGACACTAGTGCTGCTGGCACTGTGGAGGTAGTGACACTAGTGTTGTTGGCACTGTGGAGGTAGTGACACTAGTGTTGCTGGCACTGTGGAGGTAGTGACACTAGTGTTGCTGGTACTGTGGAGGTAGTGACACTAGTGTTGCTGGCACTGTGGAGGTAGTGACACTAGTGTTGCTGGGACTGTGGAGGTAGTGACACTAGTGTTGCTGGTACTGTGGAAGTAGGAACACTAGTGTTGCTGGCACTGTGGAGGTAGTGACACTAGTGTTGCTGGCACTGTGGAAGTAGTAACACTAGTGTTGCTGGTACTGTGGCGGTAGTGACACTAGTGTTGCTGGCACTGTGGAGGTAGTGACGCTAGTGTTACTGGCAATGTGGAGGTAGTGATACTAGTGTTGCTGGTACTGTGGAGATAGTGGCACTAATGTTATTGGTACTGTGGAAGTAGTAACACTAGTGTTGCTGGCACTTTGGAGGTAGTGACACTAGTGTTGCTGGTACTGTGGAAGTAGGAACACTAGTGTTGCTGGCACTGTGGAGGTAGTGACACTAGTGTTGCTGGCACTGTGGAGGTAGTGACACTAGTGTTGCTGGCACTGTGGAGGTAGTGACACTAGTGTTGTTGGCACTGTGGAGGTAGTGACACTAGTGTTGCTGGCACTGTGGAGGTAGTGACACTAGTGTTGCTGGCACTGTGGAAGTAGGAACACTAGTGTTGCTGGCACTGTGGAAGTAGGAACACTAGTGTTGCTGGCACTGTGGAGGTAGTGACACTAGTGTTGCTGGCACTGTGGAGATAGTGACACTAGTGTTGCTGGTACTGTGGATGTAGGAACACTAGTGTTGCTGGCACTGTGGAGGTAGTGACACTAGTGTTGTTGGCACTGTGGAGGTAGTGACACTAGTGTTGCTGGCACTGTGGAGGTAGTGACACTAGTGTTGCTGGCACTGTGGAGGTAGTAACACTAGTGTTGATGGAACTGTGGAGGTAGTAACACTAGTGTTGCTGGCACTGTGGAGGTAGTAACACTAGTGTTGCTGGCACTGTGGAGGTAGTAACACTAGTGTTGCTGGCACTGTGGAGGTAGTGACAGTAGTGTTGTTGGCAATGTGGAGGTAGTAACACTGGTGTTATTGGCACTGTGGATGTAGTAACACTAGTGTTGCTGGCACTGTGGAGGTAGTAACATTAGTGTTGATGGGACTCTGGAGGTAGTAACACTAGTGTTGCTGGCACTGTGGATGTAGTAACACTAGTGTTGCTGGCACTGTGGAGGTAGTGACACTAGTGTTGCTGGCACTGTGGAAGTAGTAACACTAGTGTTGCTGGCACTGTGGAGGTAGTGACAGTAGTGTTGTTGGCAATGTGGAGGTAGTAACACTGGTGTTACTGGCACTGTGGATGTAGTAACACTAGTGTTGCTGGCACTGTGGAGGTAGTAACATTAGTGTTGATGGGACTCTGGAGGTAGTAACACTAGTGTTGCTGGCACTGTGGAGGTAGTAACATTAGTGTTGATGGGACTCTGGAGGTAGTAACACTAGTGTTGCTGGCACTGTGGAGGTAGTAACATTAGTGTTGATGGGACTCTGGAGGTAGTAACACTAGTGTTGCTGGCACTGTGGATGTAGTAACACTAGTGTTGCTGGCACTGTGGAGGTAGTAACACTAGTGTTGCTGGCACTGTGGAGGTAGTGACAGTAGTGTTGTTGGCAATGTGGAGGTAGTAACACTAGTGTTGCTGGCACTGTGGAAGTAGTAACACTAGTGTTGCTGGCACTGTGGAGGTAGTAACACTAGTGTTGCTGGCACCGGTGAGGTAGTGACACTAGTGTTGATGGGACTGTGGAGGTAGTGATAATAGTGTTGCTGGCACTATGGAGGTAGTAACATTAGTATTGCTAGCACTGTGGAGGTAGTAACACTAGTGTTGCTAGCACTGTGGAGGTAGTAACACTAGTGTTTATGGCACTGTGGAGGTCGTAACACTGGTGTTGCTGGCACTGTGGAGGTAGTGACGCTAGTGTTACTGGCAATGTGGAGGTAGTGATACTAGTGTTGCTGGTACTGTGGAGATAGTGGCACTAATATTATTGGTAATGTGGAATTAGTAACACTAGTGTTGCTGGCACTGTGGAGGTAGTAACACTAGTGTTGATGGGACTGTGGAGGTAGTGATACTAGTGTTGCTGGCACTGTGGAGGTAGTAACACTAGTGTTGATGGGACTGTGGAGGTAGTAACACTAGTGTTGCTGGCATTGTGGAGGTAGTAACACTAGTGTTGCTGGCATTGTGGAGGTAGTAACGCTAGTGTTGATGGGACTGTTGAGGTAGTAACACTAGTGTTGCTGGCATTGTGGAGGTAGTAACACTAGTGTTGCTGGCATTGTGGAGGTAGTAACGCTAGTGTTGATGGGACTGTTGAGGTAGTAACACTAGGGTTGATGGGACTGTGGAGGTAGTGATACTAGTGTTGCTGGCACTGTGGAGATAGTAACACTAGTGTTGAAGGGACTGTGGAAATAGTAACACTAGTGTTGCTGGCACTGTGGAGGTAGTAACACTAGTGTTGACGGGACAGTGGAGGTCTTAACACAGGTGTTGCTGGCACTGTGGAGATAGTGACGCTAGTGTTACTGGCAATGTGGAGGTAGTGATACTAGTGTTGCTGGTACTGTGGAGATAGTGGCACTAATGTTATTGGTACTGTGGAAGTAGTAACACTAGTGTTGCTGGCACTTTGGAGGTAGTAACACTAGTGTTGATGGCACTTTGGAGGTAGTAACACTAGTGTTGATGGGACTGTGGAGATAGTAACACTAGTGTTGCTGGCACTGTGGAGATAGTAACACTAGTGTTGATGGGACTGTGGAGGTAGTGACACTAGTGTTGCTGGCACTGTGGAGGTAGTAACACTGGTGTTGATGGGACTGTGGAGGTAGTGATACTAGTGTTGCTGGCACTGTGGAGGTAGTGACACTAGTGTTGCTGGCACTGTGGAGATAGTAACACTAGTGTTGATGGGACTGTGGAAATAGTAACACTAGTGTTGCTGGCACTGTGGAGGTAGTAACACTAGTGTTGATGGGACTGTGGAGATAGTAACACTAGTGTTGCTGGCACTGTGGAGGTAGTAACACTAGTGTTGATGGGACTGTGGAGGTAGTGATACTAGTGTTGCTGGCACTGTGGAGGTAGTGACACTAGTGTTGCTGGCACTGTGGAGATAGTAACACTAGTGTTGATGGGACTGTGGAAATAGTAACACTAGTGTTGCTGGCACTGTGGAGGTAGTAACACTAGTGTTGATGGGACTGTGGAGATAGTAACACTAGTGTTGCTGGCACTGTGGAGGTAGTAACACTAGTGTTGATGGGACTGTGGAGGTAGTGATACTAGTGTTGCTGGCACTGTGGAGATAGTAACACTAGTGTTGATGGGACTGTGGAAATAGTAACACTAGTGTTGCTGGCACTGTGGAGGTAGTAACACTAGTGTTGACGGGACTGTGGAGGTACTGACACTAGTGTTGCTGGCACTGTGGAGGTAGTAACACTAGTGTTGATGGGACAGTGGAGGCAGTAACACTAGTGTTGCTGGCACTGTGGAGGTAGTGATACTAGTGTTGCTGGCACTGTGGAGGTAGTAACACTAGTGTTGATGGGACTGTGGAGGTAGTGATACTAGTGTTGCTGGCACTATGGAGGTAGTAACACTAGTGTTGATGGGACCGTGGAGGTAGTGACACTAGTGTTGCTGGCACTGTGGAGGTAGTGACACTAGTGTTGCTGGCACTGTGGAGGTAGTAACACTAGTGTTGATGGGACAGTGGAGGTCTTAACACTGGTGTTGCTGGCACTGTGGAGGTAGTGACGCTAGTGTTACTGGCAATGTGGAGGTAGTGATACTAGTGTTGCTGGTACTGTGGAGATAGTGGCACTAATGTTATTGGTACTGTGGAAGTAGTAACACTAGTGTTGCTGGCACTTTGGAGGTAGTAACACTAGTGTTGCTGGCACTTTGGAGGTAGTGATACTAGTGTTGCTGGTACTGTGGAGATAGTAATACCAGTGTAGCTGACACTGTAGAGGTAGTAACACTAGTGTTGTTGGCACTGTGGAGTTAGTGACACTAGTGTTTATGGCACTGTCGAGGTAGTGACACTAGTGTTGACGACACTGTGTAGGTAGTAATACCAGTGTAGCTGACACTGTAGAGGTAGTAACACTAGTGTTGCTAGCAATGTAGAGGTAGTGACACAAGTGTTGCTGGCACTTTATAAGTAGTGACACTAGTGTTGATGGCACTGTGTAGGTAGTGACACTAGTGTTGCTGGCACTGTGGAGGTAGTAACACTAGTGTTGCTGGCACTGTAAAGGTAGTAACACTAGTGTTGCTGTCACTGTGTAGGAAGCACCACCAGTGTTACTGGCACTGTGTAGGAGGCACCACAAGTGTTAGTGGCACTGTGGAGGTAGTAACACTTGTATGGCTCGCAATGTGGAGGTAGTGCCACTAGTGTTGCTTGCATTGTATAGGTAGTGGTGTTGGTACTTTGGAGGTAATAACACTAGTGGTGCTGGCACTGTGGAGGTAATAACACTAGTGGTGCTGGCACTCTGGAGGCAGGAAGACTGACGTTTCTGGCCCTGTAGAGTTAGTAACACTAGTGTTGCTGGCACTATGGAAATAGAAACGCTAGTGTTGCTGGCACCATGAAAATAGAAACACTAGTGTTGCTGGCACCATGAAAATAAAAACACTAGTGTTGCTGGCACCATAAAGACAGAAACACTAGTGTTGCTGGCATCATGAAAACAGAAACACTAGTGTTGCTGGCGCCATGAAGACAGAAACACTAGTGTTGCTGGCATCAAGAAGATAGAAGCACTAGTGTTGCTGGCACCATGAAGACAGAAACACTAGTGTTGCTGGCATCATGAAGATAGAAGCACTAGTGTTGCTGGCACCATGAAGACAGAAACACTAGTGTTGCTGGCGCCATGAAGACAGAAACACTAGTGTTGCTGGCACCATAAAGACAGAAACACTAGTGTTGTTGGCATCATGAAAACAGAAACACTAGTGTTGCTGGCGCCATGAAGACAGAAACACTAGTGTTGCTGGCATCATGAAGATAGAAGCACTAGTGTTGCTGGCACCATGAGGACAGAAACACTAGTGTTGCTGGCATCATGAAGATAGAAGCACTAGTGTTGCTGGCACCATGAAAACAGAAACACTAGTGTTGCTGGCATCATGGAGATAGAAGCACTAGTGTTGCTGGCATCATGGAGATAGAAGCACTAGTGTTGCTGGCACCATGAAGACAGAAACACTAGTGTTGCTGGCATCATGAAGATAGAAACACTAGTGTTGCTGGCACCATGAAGACAGAAACACTAGTGTTGCTGGCACCATGAAGACAGAAACACTAGTGTTGCTGGCATCATGAAGACAGAAACACTAGTGTTGCTGGCATCATGAAGATAGAAACACTAGTGTTTCTGGCATCATGAAGATAGAAACACTAGTGTTGCTGGCATCATGAAGATAGAAACACTAGTGTTGCTGGCATCATGAAGATAGAAACACTAGTGTTTCTGGCATCATGAAGATAGAAACACTAGTGTTGCTGGCATCATGAAGATAGAAACACTAGTCAACATGACTCA
>NC_091304.1:22385274-22387774 GCF_038502225.1 Cherax quadricarinatus
CAGGTTCGATAATATTATGTCAGGTAATGTGAAGAAGCCCATTATCTGTCTTAGTGCTGGTGGAAATGACATCAGGAAGGGAAGGAGACAGAAGCTGCTGGATAAAGTACAGGTCAGCCATAGAAGTTGTCAGGTCTAAGGCAGGGATCCCAATCATATGTAGCATCTTGCCTAGAAGGTGAGCGGGCAATGAATGGATGTCTAGGGCAATTGGTATAAATTGGTGGCTAGACAGGCACTGCAAGGACTTACAATCCCATTCATTGAAAACTGGGACAAATTCTATGGCAATCATGATATGTATGCAAGGGATGGGGTTCATCTCTCTGGGGCTCGAGTGGTTGCATTAGCCATTTCGATTGAGGGGGTTATTGATGACTTGTCTAGGACTTTAAACTGATATATTATAGAGGTATGGGTGTTTGTGGGAAACAATCAGGCTGCAGCATTATGGTTGAAAACATCAGATATTACCAGGATACCCCAGGGATATGTTTAAAAGACAATATTCAGAATAAAGTTGCTAGTAAATACAAATCAATTGCTCAACAAACAAAGAGAGATAGCAGAGGGCAACGAGTGACTAGCTCCCTTAAGGTTTACTATACAAATAGTAGGAGTCTAAGAAATAAGATGGATGAGCTAAGATTACTTGCAAGTGTAGGTAATATAGAAATTATTGGTATAACAGAGACCTGGTTCAACTTGAAAGATAGAGAAATGCCTTCTGAATGAAACATACAGGGTTATAAACTATTCCACATTGACAGGGTCAACAGGAAGGGTGGTTGAGTGGCGATGTATGCCAGAGATAATTTAAAGTGTTGTGTCAGACAAGCTGTAAGATTAGAAACATTGGACACATAATCTGTTTGGCTACAGTTTCTCGAAGGACGGGAAAAAATTATTTTGGGTGTGATTTATAGGCCCCCAAACCTTGATAAGGAGTGCGGTAGACTGCTATGGGACGAAATTCATAAGGCGTCTAGATATGAAAATATTATGTTAATGGGACATTTTAACTTTAGACAAATTGATTGGAAAAATGTGACAGGAAATCTTGAGTCTAGCGACTTTCTTGATACGGTTCAGGATTACTTTTTAAAACAGTTTGTGACAGAATCAACTAGAGGAAATAATCTGCTTGACTTGGTTCTTGCCAACAAAGAATCACTAGTTAATAATCTTGAGGTTAATGATGAGCTTGGGGAAAGTGATCACAAATCATTTAGTTTAAATATATTATGGGATTACCCAGATAACTGCAGTCAAGTCGCTGTCCCAGATTTCTGCTTGGTTGACTTCATGGGACTGAAAAATTACCTGAGTGGACTAAATTGGGATGACCTGACTGTAGGTCAGGTAGGTAGGGTTGGTTGCCAATATGACGTATTTCAGAGCATAGTGCTAGCTGCCCAGACGACTTTTGTCCTGAGTAGAGAAATTAGATCTAACAAAAATGATCCCAAATGGATAAACAATATATTAAAACATCTTACTGGTCAAAAAAAGGCATATATAGGCGTATCAAAAGTGGGGAAGAGCAATTAAGAAAATATATTCAATTAAAGAGAGAAATATAAAAAGGAATAAAAAAAAACGAAAAGGGATTATGAGCCTAAAGTGGCAAGGGATTCAAAAACTAACCCAAAAGGGTTCTTTCAGGTATACAGAAGTAAGATTAGGGACAAGATAGGCCCACTTAAGAGTTACTCAGGTCAGATCACTGACAGTGATAAGGAAATGTGTGAACTTTTCAATACCTACTTCCTGTCAGTTTTTACTCAGGAAGATACTAGCGAAATTCCAGAAATAATGAATTATGTAGAACAGAACGATAATAAACTATGCACGATTAGGGTAACTTGTGACATGGTCCTCTGACAAATAGAGAAATTAAAACCTAACAAAATATCACTAAAAGTGGCATAGTGCCAGACAAGTGGAAAATGGCAAATGTAATACCTATTTACAAGGCAGGTGACAGGACATTAGCTTTGAACTATAGACCAATATGCCTTACATCCATAGTTGGTAAATTTATGGAATCAATAATTACCGAAGCAATTCGTAGCCACCTTGAAAGGCATAAATTGGTTAATGAATCTCAGCACGGTTTTACAAAGGGGCGTTCCTGTCTTACGAATTTACTAACTTTCTTCACTATGGTATGATATTGTGTATATGGAGTTCACTAAGGCTTTCTATAGAGTTCCACATCAGAGGTCGTTGAGAAAACTTAAGGCACACGGAATAGGAGGAGAAATTTCTTCCTGGGTAGAGGCATGGTTGACAGGCATCAGAGAGTTTGCATCAATGAGGAGAAATCAGAAAGGGGGCACGTCACAAGCGGTGTTCCGCAGGGGTCAGTGTTGGGCCCCTTGTTGTTCACAATTTACATAAACGACATAGCAAATTTGCTGATGACACCAAAATAGGCCGTCCAATTCATTCTAATGAGGACAATTAGAGCACTCCAGGACGATTTGAATAGACTGAT
>NC_091304.1:22391914-22396914 GCF_038502225.1 Cherax quadricarinatus
GTCTGACTGTGTCTGTCTGGCTGTGTCTGTCTGGCTGTGTCTGTCTGGCTGTGTCTGTGGTTGCGGGGGTCGAGTCACAGCTCCTGGCAACGCCTCTTCACATGGCCACTACCAGGTCACTCTTCCCGCTCCGTGAGCTTTATCATACCTCTTCTTAAAGCTATGTATGAATCCTGCCTCAGCTACATCACTACCAAGGCTGTTCCACTTCCTGACAACTCTGTGACTGAAGAAATACTTCCTAACACTCCTGTGGTTCATCTGAGTCTTCAGCTTCCAACTGTGACCCCTTGTTGCTGTGTCTCATCTCTGGAACATCCTGTCTCTGTCCACACTGTCTATAACTCTCAGTATTTTAAATGTCGTTATCATATTTCCCCTAACTCTCCTGTTTTCCAGTGTCGTCAAATCGATTTCCCTTAACCTCTCCTCGCAGGACATACCCCTGAGATCTGGGACTAGTCTTGTTGCAAACCTTTGCACTTTCCCCTAGTTTCCTTACATGCTTGGCTGGGTGAGGGTTCCAAACTGGCGCTGCATATTCCAATATGGGCCTGACGTACACGGTGTACAGGGTCCTGAACGATTCCTTATTTAGATGTCGGAATGCTGTTCTGAGGTTTGCTAGGCGTCCATATGTTGCAGCAGTTATTTGGTTGATGTGCGCTTCAGGAGATGTGCCTGGTGTTATATTCACACCTAAATCCTTTTCCTTGAGTGAGGTTTGTAGGCTCTGGTCCCTAGGCTGTACTCCGTCTGTGGTCTTCTTTGCCCTTCCCCAATCTTCATGACTTTGCACTTGGTGGGGTTGAACTCTAGGAGCCAGTTTCTGGACCAGATCTGCAGTCTGTCCAGATCCCTCTGTAGTTCTACCTGGTCTTCGTCCGTTTGAATTCTTCTCATCAACTTCACATCATCTGCAAATAGGGACACTTCGAAGTCTATTCCTTAAGTCATGTCGTTCACAAATACCAGAAAAAGCACCTGTCCTAGGACTGATCCCTGTGGCACCCCGCTCTTCACAGGCGCCCACTCTGACACCTCGCCTCGTACCATGACTCGCTGCTGTCTTCTTGACAAGTATTCCCTGATCCACTATAGTGACTTACCTGTTATTCCTGCTTGGTCCTCCAGTTTGTGTACAAATCTCTTGTGTGGAACTGTGTCGAGCGCCTTCTTATAGTCCAAGAAAATGCAATCTACCCACCCCTCTCTCTCATGTCTTACTGCTGTCACCCTGTCCTGAAACTGTGCTGGCTGTCGTTGATAACTTCATTCCTTTCTAGGTGCTCCACCACAATTCTCCTGATAATTTTCTCCATGACGTTGCATACTATACACCTCAGTGACACTGGTCTGTAGTTCAGTGATTCGTGTCTGTCTCCTTTTTTGAAAAATTGGGACTACATTTGCTGTCTTCCATACTTCCGGTAGTCGTCCTGTTTCGATACATGTGTTGAAGATAGTTGCTAGTGGTACACAAAGCGCCTCTGCTTCCTCTCTGTCTGACTGCATATTCTTCCTTTGTGGGGTGTCTTCTCTCAGTGTGGGATATCTTCTCCCTGTGTGAGGTGTCTTCTCAAAGTGTGGGGTGTCTTCTCCCTGTGTGAGGTGTCCTCTCATTGTGTGTGGTGTCTTCTCCCTGTCTCAAGTGTCTTCTCCCAGTGTGGGGTGTCTTCTCTCTGTGTGAGGTGTGTTCTCCCTGAGTGGGGTATCTTCTTCCTGTCTGAAGTGTTTTCTCCCTGTGTGGGGTGTCTTCTCTCTGTGTGAGGTGTGTTCTCCCTGAGTGGGGTATCTTCTTCCTGTCTGAAGAGTCTTCTCCCAGTGTGGGGTGTCTTCTCTCTGTGTGAGGTGTGTTCTCCCTGAGTGGGGTATCTTCTTCCTGTCTGAAGTGTTTTCTCCGTGTGGGGTGTCTTCTCTCTGTGTGAGGTGTGTTCTCCCTGAGTGGGGTATCTTCTTCCTGTCTGAAGTGCCTTCTCCCTGTGTGGGGTGTCTTCTCTCTGTGTGAGGTGTGTTCTCCCTGTCTGAAGTTTCCTCTCCCTGTGTGGGGTGTCTTCTCCCTGTGTGGGGTGTCTTCTCCATGTGTGGGGTGTCTTCTCTCTGTGTGAGGTGTCTTCTCCCCGTGTGGGGTGTCTTCTCCCTGTCTCAAGTGTCTTCTCCCTGTGTGGGGTGTCTTCTCTCTGTGTGAGGTGTGTTCTCCCTGAGTGGGGTATCTTCTCCCTGTCTGAAGTTTCTTCTCCCTGTGTGGGGTGTCTTCTCCCTGTGTGGGGTGTCTTCTCCCTGTCTGAAGTTTCTTTTCCCTGTGTGGGGTGTCTTCTCCCTGTATGAAGTGTCTTCTCCCTGTGTGGGGTGTCTTCTCCCCGTGTGGGGTGTCTTCTCCCTGTCTGAAGTGTCTTCACCCTGTGTGGGGTGTCTTCTCCCTGTGTGGGGTGTCTTCTCCCTGTCTGAAGTGTTTTCTCCCTGTGTGAGGTGTCTTCTCCCCGTGTGGGGTGTCTTCTTCCTGTGTGAGGTGTCTTCTCCCTGTGTGAGGTGTCTTCTCCCTGTGTCTTCTCCTTTTGTCTTCTCCCTGTATCTTCTCCCTGTGTCTTTTCCCTGTGCGGTGTATCTTCTCTTTGTGAGGTGTCTTCTCGCTGTGTGGGGTGTCTTATCCCTGTGTGAAGTGTCTTCTCCGTGTGTTGGGTGTCTTCTCCCTGTGTGAATTTTCTTCTCCCTGTGTTGGGTGTCTTCTCACTGTGTGGATTGTCTTCTCCCTGTGTCTTCTCCCTGTGTCTTCTACCTGTGTGGGGTGTCTTATCCCTGTGTGAATTGTGTTTTCCCTGTGTTGGGTGTCTTCTCCCTGTTTGGATTGTCTTTGTGTGTCTTCTCCCTGTGTGGATTGTCTTCTCCCTGTGTCTTCTTCCTGTGTCTTCTCCCTGTGTGGATTGTGCTCTCCCTGTGTCTTCTCCCTGTGTGGATTGTCTTCTCCCTGTGTCTTCTTCCTGTGTCTTCTCCCTGTGTGGATTGTGCTCTCCCTGTGTCTTCTCCCTGTGTGGATTGTCTTCTCCCTGTGTCTTCTTCCTGTGTCTTCTCCCTGTGTGGATTGTGCTCTCCCTGTGTCTTCTCCCTGTGTGGGGGTGTCTTCTCCCTGTGTCTTCTCCCTGTGTGGATTGTGCTCTCCCTGTGTCTTCTCCCTGTGTGGGGTGAGTACTTCAAAACTTCTCTTATCGAGAGTAATCGGAAGAACAAGAGACCATATATTTAAACTTCATAAGAAAGAGACGCAAAAGGGAAATTGGCGAGTTGATTCGTTGCTTGGGTGGGTGAGCGAGTTTGTAGTTTGTCGCCTTCAGTAGCGTCCGCTGCGTGTATTCTGATCACCATCGGTCAGCAATTGTTTAATCTCTAATAAAGGAATGAAAGTAAACTTTCGGTGTATATACACTGAGAGATACACACCTCTCGTGCACACACTGAAACACAAGTATATCTCGGCGTGTATGCACTGAGAGATACAAATCTCTCGTACACACACTGAAACACAAGTATCTCTCGGTGTATATACATTGAGATACATACCTCTCGTATGCACACTGAAACACAAGTATCTCTCGGTGTATATACACTGAGAGATACTCACCTCTCGTACACACACTGAAACACAAGTATCTTTCGGTGTATATACATTGAGAAATACACACTTCTCGTACATACACTGAAACATATATATCTCTTGGTGTATATACACTGAAAAATGCACACCTGTCGTGTACACTCTGAAACACATGTATCTCTCGGTGTATATATAATGAGAGATATACATCTTATGGTGTATACACGCCGAGATATATACAGCTCTCAGTGTCTATAACAACAACGTAGGAAATGGAATAAAAGAAGAATGCTTTCTCAGACAACTGCATCAAGAACACAACATTGAGTTCCATAACTTCAATTAGGTAATTACAAATGTAATTAAAATTGTTAATTATATACAGATACTTACACAGAGGATGCACACATAAAGGAAAAGGGGAAAAGCACAAAAACATCAAAGAAGAGGGGAAGACCGGATGCAAAAGAATAATGAATCTCTTAGGAACTAGTGGTCATAAGGTGGAGAGAATCTCGGGGATGCTGGAGCCCTCTCTAGGGATGCTGGATACTCTCTGGGATTTCTGGGTCCTCCCAAGGGATGCTGGGTCCTCCCAAGGGATGCTGGGTCCTCCCTGGGGATGCTAGGTCCTACTTGGGAATTTAAAGAGTCTGAGGATGCTGGGGTCCTCTCCGGGGATGCACCGCCATTTGGATAAGATCAGATCACCTTTCAAAAGCCTCGCCTCCCTCACCCAGCCTCCTGCAGCTACTGCAGCTGGTGCTCCTATTGCTGCTGTTGCTACTGCTGCTGCTGCTGCTACTGCAGCTGGTGCTGCTATTGCTGCTGTTTCTATTGCAACTGGTGCTGCTACTGCTGCTATTGCTGCTGCTGTTGCTGCTGCTGCTGCTGCTGCTGCTGCTGCTGCTGCTGCCGCTGCTACTACTGCTGCTGCTACTGCTACTGCTACTGCTCCTGCTACTGCTGCTGCTGCTACTGCAACTGCTGTTGCTGCTGCTACTGCTGCTGTTGCTGCTATTGCAGCTGGTGCTGTTGCTACCGCAGCTGCTGCTGCTGCTACTACTACTGCTGCTGCTGCTGCTGCTATTACTGCTGCTACTGCTGCTATTGCTGCTGCTGCTGCTGCTGCTATTGCTGCTGCTACTGCTGCTATTGCTACTGCCGCTGCTGCTGCTGCTGCTGCTACTACGGCTGCTGCTGCTGCTGCTGCTGTTGCTGCTGCTGCTGCTGCTGCTGCTATTGCTGCTGCTACTGCTGCTATTGCTGCTGCTGCTGCTGCTGCTATTGCTGCTGCTACTGCTGCTATTGCTGCTGCTGCTACTGCTACTATTGCTGCTGCTGCTGCTACTACGGCTGCTGCTGCTGCTGCTGCTGCTGCTGCTGCTGCTATTGCTGCTGCTGCTGCTGC
>NC_091304.1:22401914-22404414 GCF_038502225.1 Cherax quadricarinatus
CTCCTCTGCAAAAACAGTGATTATGTGTGAGTGAGGTGAAAGTGTTGAATGATGATGGAAGTATTTTCTTTTTTGGGATTTTCTTTCTCTTTGAGTCACCCTGCCTCGGTGGGAGACGGCCGACTTGTTAATATATATATATATATATATATATATATATATATATATATATATATATATATATATATATATATATATATATGTATGTATGTATGTATGTATGTATGTATGTATATATATATATATATATATATATATATATATATATATATATATATATATATATATATATATATATATAACAAAAAATAGTGAAAATCCAAGCCCTTTCATGATTTCTCACATTATCAAGGAACTGTAAGAACAAAAGATCAAGAGAAAGGCATATTAGGACGAGATTACACCTCGCGGTCAACTTACACCACCTGATTTTTTTATAATGGCGTAAGTGGGTAGTCAAGGATTTGTACAAACACAGCTTATATTTTTCCTAAGATTTAAGATTTTAACTTGTTTAACATATCTTAAATTCTTCCCAAATTTTATTAATTATAAATGAATCCCATTTCTATAATCCTAAAGCAATATTCATAATTTTTTCAAATTATTTTTTATACAACCTGTTTCTATTATATTTCTCTCGACCTGCTTGACATAACTTTTTAAGCATTGTGAAAATCAACTGGGTGGTTAAAATCTGTTACGTGAATAAACAAAGCATTAGAATCTCGTCTACTTCTAATGCTATATTAATGTTGTTTTAATCTTAGTTCAAGACTTTTTCCACTTTTACCGTAATAAACTTCATCACATTTTTTTGCAAGGAATCTTGTCGACACACCAATCAGGGCTTTTTGGGGGAATTTTTCAACAAAAAATTGTTTTTACTGTATCAAAGATTTTTACGTAAATACAATTTTGATATTAAAATTCTTAAGTAGAGACGGCATATCAAGAAAGTTTTTATGGTAAGGGAGATCCAACATATTTTTAGTTGAATAAGGTTAATCGTCCTTTTCTGAATTGTAAAAATATTTACGTCAAGAAACTCTGGGTTGCACACTTGGTAAGCTCTCAGAAACATAGTGAGAAATTTATTCCTTTTAACTCTCGTCTCATGATTGGAATAGTAGTGAATGTATGAGCACACATTGGTGGCCTTCCTATATATTGAAAATTTGAACTTTCTGTTAACCCGGTGTATCAACACATCTAAGAATGCAAGTTTAGATTCCACTTCTTTCTACACGGTGAATTTAATAGACGGGACCAGAGCATTAAGTCTCGGTAAAAGTGTGTGAAGGGCCATATCATTTGGCCAAAGATATAAGATGTCCTCCACATATTTGAACTTCTTTAGCCTCACAGGGCAGGATATCTTCCAACAGCCTAGCCTCAAAAAACTCCATATACAAATTTCTCATTTTGGGAGACAATGGATTTCCCATAGCCATTCCCTGCCTTCAAGCATAGTATTTCCCTTCAAACTCATACTTTCAATCACTACACACAACAGGCATTGAGAATTCATCTAATTCTTCTTTTAGATATGATAGCAGGTTGGAAACAAGCACTCGGGTGAACAACGCCGTGACATCAAAACTTACTAGTGTAAAATCATTAGACATGTTAATATTTTGCAATTTTTCAATGAGATCAGCATAGTTTTTTTTTATGTAGGCTTCAGAAATGTTGCCAAGCATTGCAGTTAATATTTTTACCAACTATTTGGAAGGGTATATTTCACTGATTATACTGATCTAACAATAGGTTTCGGTAGAAAACCGGGCTTGTGGGTGTTTATCAAACCTTACATATAAGGGAGTGTCGCCGATTTAGTTGATAACTGTTTAATTAATTCGCATTACCTTTCAGGAAGGTTCTAAGCTGTTTAATAAACTTACTATTAACCTGGTCCAATGGTCCAATGGTCCAATAGGAAGGCCATTAATGTGTTCTTGTACAGTCACTACTTTTCCAACCATGAGACAAGAGTAAACATGAGTGTCCTTTTTCACTATGTTTTTGACAGCTTGCTGAGTGTGCTGCCCAGAGTTTCTAGATGAAGAAATTAGAAAAATATTTGATATTGCCATGAAACTGCGGTAATGTAAGGAGTTCGTGGAATCAGCGTTGCTGACATCTAGGAAAACTTATCATAGGACCGAACCTAGGATAACACCTTAGATCAAGAATGTGTTGGTTCTCCCATACAATGAGAATTTATCTGTCCCTTAAAAATTTTAATATACAAGTAATTTGTAAGAATTCACAGACTGTTAAGAGTATTTTGATAAAAAATTTTCCTTAACATTGTGTGGATGGGGTTTACAGAATTGACTGCAATGGTTGCAACTTATCTTATGTCGGACAGACCGGCAAACCTCTAGATGTTAGCATATCACAACACCAATATTCGATATATACTGCCCAAGAATCAAATGCCAGAATCATTGTTCCGTGCTCCTGTTGGCCTGAATGAAATATTGTAGAATCTTCA
>NC_091304.1:22406914-22481914 GCF_038502225.1 Cherax quadricarinatus
AATGGTAATTGAAGTGATGTATAACCCACCACAGAACAGCAGGAGGCCAAGGCAAAAACTTGATGAGAGTAATAGAGCGATGGTTGAAACACTGGCTGAAGTGGCCAGAAGGGCTCATGCGAGCAGGGCGTGACTGCAACCACAAGGAAATCGAATGGGAGAACTTGGAGCCACATGGGGGCCACGAAAGTGTAGGGATAAGATGATGGAGGAAGTACTAGAAAACTTCAAGTACCAACATGTAAGGGACACTACCAGAGAGAGAGGAGAGGATGAACCAGCGAGACAGGACCTAGTATTCACCTCGAGTAGTGAAGATATTGAGGACATCACATATGAAAGGCCCTTTGGGGCCAGTGATCATGTGGTTCTGAGTGTCGAATACATAGTAGAGCTACGGGTGGAGGGGGAAGAAGGAAGGGCTGGACGAATGAAGCCAAACTACAAGAAAGGGGACAATGCAGGCATGAAGAACTTCCTGTACGGGGTTCAGTGGGACAGAGAACTGGCAGGGAAGTCAGTAAACGAGATGATGGAGCATGTGACAACAATATGCAAGGAAGCTGAGGAAAGGTTTGTACCCAAGGGTAACAGGAAAAACGAAAAAGCCAGGATGAGCCCATGGTTCACCCAAACGTGCAGGGAGGCTAAGCCCAAGTGTGCTAGGGAATGGAAGAAGTATAGAAGGCAAAGGGCCCAGGACAATGAGAAGAGCAGTCGTAGAGGAAGAAATGAATTTGCACAGGTAAGAAGGGAGGCCCAAAGACAACACGAGAATGACATGGCAGTGAAAACCAAATCTGACCCAAAGCTGTTGTATAGCCACATCAGGAGAAAAACAACAGTCAAGGACCAGGTAATCAGGCTGAAGAAGGAGGGGAGGTCACAAAAAAGGACCGCGAAGTGAGAAGCTCAACATGAGACTCAAAGAAGTGTTCACAGAGGAGAGGTTGGGTACACCATCAAGTGTTGGACACAATACATACATCCGACGAAGAAGTGAAGAGGCTGTTAAGCGAGCTAGATACCTCAAAGGCGATGGGGCCGGATAACATCTCTCCATGGGTCCTGAGAGAGAGAACATAGGCGCTTTGTGTACCACTAACAACTATCTACAACACATCTATCGAAACAGGGCGACTACTGGAAGAATGGAAGACAGCAAACGTTGTCCCAATTTTTAAAAAAGGAGACAGACACGAAGCATTCAACTACAGACCAGTGTCACTGACGTGTATAGTATGCAAGGTCATGGGGAAAATTATCAGGAAAAGAGTGATGGAGCACCTAGAAAGGAATGAGCTTATCAACGACAACCAGCACGGTTTCAGGGGCAGGAAATCCTGCGTCACGAACCTCTTGGAGTTATATGACAATGTGACGGCAGTAAGACAAGAGAGAGAGAGGGGTGGGTAGATTGCATTTTCTTGGACTATAAGAAGGTGTTAGACACAGTTCCACACAGGAGATTAGTGCAAAAGCTGTAGGACCAGGCTGGAATAAAAGGGAAGGCATTACAATGGATCAGGGAATACCTGTCAGGAAGATAACAGCAAAGTCATGGTACGAGGCAAGGTGTCAGAGTAGGCGCTTGTAACGAGCGGGGTGCCACAGGGATCAGTCCCAGGACCGGTGCTGTTTCTGGTATTTGTGAACGATATGACAGAAGGAATAGACTCCCAAGTGTCCCTGTTTGCGGGTGATGTGAAGTTGATGAGAAGAATTCAATCGTACGAGTACCAGGAAGAACTACAGGGGGATCTAGTCAGGCTGCAGGCCTGGTCCAGCAAATGGCTCCTGGAGTTCAACCCCGCTAAGTGCAAAGTCATGTTGATTGGGTAAGGGCAAAGAAGATCACAGACGGAGTACAATCTAGGGGGCCGAAGCCTACAAACATCACTGAAGGAAAATGATATTGGGGTGAGTATAACACCGAGCACATCTCATGAGGCGCACATTAACCAAATAACTGCTGCAGCATATGGGCGCCAGGCAAATCTAAGAACAGCATTCCGATATCTAAATAAGGAGTCTTTCAGGACACTCTACACTGTGTACGATAGGCACATATTGGAGTATGCAGCGCCAGTTTGGAACCCTCACCTAGCCAAGCATGTGAGGAAACAAGAGAAAGTGCAAAGGTTTGCAACAAGACTAGTCCCAGAGCTAAGGGGTATGTCCTACGAGAAGAGGCTAAGAAAAATTGACTTGACGAAACTGGAAGATAGGAGAGATATGGGGGATATGATAACGACATGTAAAATACTGAGAGGAATCGACAAGGTGGACAAAGACAGGATGTTCAAGGGATGGGACACAGCGACAACGGGTCACAGTTGGAAGTTGAAGACTCAGATGAATCACATGGACATTAGGAAGTATTTCTTCAGTCACAAAGTTATCAGGAAGTGGAATAGTCTGGAAAGTGATGTAGTGGAGGCAGGATTCATACATAGCTTTAAGAAGAGGTATGATTAAGCGCATGGAGCAGAAAGAGTGACCCAGTAGCGACCAGTGAAGAGGCGGGGCCAGGAACTGTGACTCAACCTCTGCAACCACAACTAGGTGAGTACAACTAGGTGAATACACACACACACACACACACACACACACACACACACACACACACACACATACACACACACACACACACACACACACACACACACACACACACACACACACACACACACACACACACACATTAGCGAAGTGGAAAGCAAGACGAGGAGCTTTGACTCAACCCCTGAAAACACAAAAGGTGAGTACATACTCGTCTGGGAACCATCACTCACAAAGAGTCATTCACGGCCCTATTTACGACACATTTCAGGCCCATTTTAGAGTATGC
The DNA here is from genome assembly GCF_038502225.1 of Cherax quadricarinatus. Classification (NCBI taxonomy): domain Eukaryota; kingdom Metazoa; phylum Arthropoda; class Malacostraca; order Decapoda; family Parastacidae; genus Cherax; species Cherax quadricarinatus. The sequence goes on from NC_091304.1 coordinate 22,409,766, forward strand.
AACACAAGCATGGGACCTTTGTCTGCTAGAGTGGAGAGGGTTGCAACAGGACTAGTCAGAGAGCTAAGAGGAAAGGCTAAAGGAACTAAACCTGGCAGTAGATGTTACAAGAAAGACGGGAGACATGATAACTACATGCAAAATATTCAAAGAATTATTAAAGTAAACAGGGATAGAGTATTCGAAAGGCAGGAAAGTGGTGCACAAGGGCAAAACTGGAACTTAAAGACACAGATGAATCATATGGATATCAGGGAGTATTTCTTCAGCTTGAGGGTGGTCAGGAAGTGGAAAGCCTTGGATGAAGATGTTTCAGAGACATACTCTATACCTTGTTTTAAAACTGCATATGACAGGGCTTTCGTGAACGCTGACGTATCCACATTTGTACCTAACTCTTTGTAAATATTCTTATCAGAACCTGAGTGTGTGTGTGTGTGTGTGTGTGAATTACGCACATAGGGACGCAGTGCAGACACTGGTAATTTGCACTTGAATGACCAGTCTCTAGAAGTTAGCTTGGCCAAGAGAAGGTGGTGGTAATAGTGGTAGTAGAGGGGGTGGTAGGAGTTGTTGTGGTGGAAGTGGTGGTGGTGACAGTGATTGTGGTGGTTCTTGTGGTGGTGGTGTTGGTGGCAGTGGTGGTGTTGGTGGTGGTGGTGGTGATGGTGGTAGTGTTTGTGGCAGTGGTGATGGTGGTAGTGGTGATGGTGGTAGTGTTTGTGGCAGTGGTATTGATGGTAGCGGTGGTGCTGTAGTGGTGGTGGTGGTAGTGGTGATGGTGGTAGGGGTGGTGGTTGTGATGATAGTTGTAGTGGTGGTGGTGATAGTAGTATTGGTGGTGGTGGTGCTGGTGGTGATGATGGTAGTGGTGATGGTGGTAGTGTTTGTGGCAGTGGTGATGGTGGTAGTGTTTGTGAAGGTGGTAGTGTTTGTGGCAGTGGTGATGGTGGTAGTGGTGATGGTGGTAGTGGTGGTAGTGATAGTAGTAGTAGTAGTAGTAGTAGTAGTGATAGTGACGTTGATGGTGGCGGTGACATTGGTGGTGATGGTGGTGTTGGTGGTGGTAGTGATGGTGGTAGTGGTGATGGTGGTACTGTCTGTGGCAGTGGTGATGGTAGTAGTGGTGGTGGTAGTAGTAGTGATGGTGGTAGTGATATTAGTAGTAATGATGGTGGCGTTGGTGGTGGTGGTGGTGGCGTTGGTGGTGGTGGTGGTGGTGGTGGTGGTGGCGTTGGCGGTGATGGTGGCGTTGGTGGTGGTAATAACGGTAGTAGTGGTGGTAGGTGATAGTAGAAGTGGTGGTGGTGCTGTTGGTGATGGTGGTAGTGTAAGATAAAGTTCTTGGAGCTCCACTGAGCACAGAACTCACAGATCACAGTACTTAGTTCTTCGACCTCACAATTCTTAGTTCTTAGACTTCGCAATATCCAGTTCTTGAACAGGAATATGTAGAACTAGAATGAACGTTTAGACGTAGACACACAGGTAGACCGATTGTCGCACTTTTTTGAGTGCAGCATGAAGACAGCATGCATCACTCCATCTTACTGCACTCTCATGCTGCACTCACATGCTGCATTAATGCTGCACTCGCATGCTGAACCCACATATTGCATTCATATACTGCACTCACAAACTGCACTCACATACTGCCCTCACATACTGCACTCACAAACTGCACTCACATACTGCCCTCACATACTGCACTCACATGCTGCACTCACAAACTGCACTCACATACTGCCCTCACATACTGCACTCACATACTGCACTCTCATGCTGCACTCACATGATGCATTAATGCTTCACTCGCATGCTGAACCCACATATTGCATTCATATACTGCACTCACAAACTGCACTCACATACTGCACTCACATGCTGCACTCACATGCTGCACTCACATGCTGCACTCACATACTGCACTCACATACTGCACTCACATGCTGCACTCACATGCTGCACTCACATGCTGCACTCACATACTGCACTCACAAACTGCACTCCCATACTGCCCTCACATACTCCATTCATATACTGCACTCATATACTGCACTCACTGCACTCACTGCACTCACATACTGCACTCACATGCTGCACTCACATGCTGCACTCACATACTAAAGTCACATACTGCACTCACATGATGCACTCTCTGCACTCACATACTGCACTCACATACTGCACTCACATACTGCACTCCCATACTGCACTCACATACTGCCCTCACATACTCCATTCATATACTGCACTCATATACTGCACTCACTGCACTCACTGCACTCACATACTGCACTCACATGCTGCACTCACATACTAAAGTCACATACTGCACTCACATGATGCACTCTCTGCACTCACATACTGCACTCACATACTGCACTCACATGCTGCACTCACATACTGCACTCACATACTGCACTCACATACTGCACTCACATGCTGCACTCACATGCTGCACTCACATGCTGCACTCACATGCTGCACTCACATACTGCACTCACATACTGCACTCACATACTCCACTCACATGCTTCACTCATATGCTGCACTCACATGCTGCACTCACATACTCCACTCACATACTCCACTCACATGCTGCACTCACATGCTGCACTCACATGCTGCACTCACATACTGCACTCACATACTGCACTCACATACTCCACTCACATGCTGCACTCACATGCTGCACTCACATGCTGCACTCACATACTGCACTCACATACTGCACTCACATACTCCACTCACATACTCCACTCACATGCTGCACTCACATGCTGCACTCACATGCTGCACTCACATACTGCACTCACATACTCCACTCACATACTCCACTCACATGCTGCACTCACATGCTGCACTCACATGCTGCACTCTCATACTGCACTCACATACTCCACTCACATGCTGCACTCACATGCTGCACTCACATACTAAACTCACATACTAAACTCACATACTGCACTCACATACTGCACTCATATACTGCACTCACATGCTGCACTTTCATACTGCACTCACATACTGCACTCACATACTGCACTCACATACTGCACTTACATGCTGCACTCACATGCTCCACTCACATGCTGCACTCACATGCTGCACTCACATATTGCACTCACATACTCCACTCACATGCTGCACTCACATGCTGCACTCACATACTAAACTCACATACTGCACTCACATACTGCACTCACATACTGCACTCACATACTGCACTCACATGCTGCACTTTCATACTGCACTCCCATACTGCACTCACATACTGCACTTACATGCTGCACTCACATGCTGCACTCACATGCTGCACTCACATACTGCACTCACATGCTGCACTCACATACTGAACTCACATGCTGCACTCACATACTGCACTCACATACTGCACTCAGATACTGCACTCATCGCACTCACATACTACACTCACATACTGCACTCACATACTGCACTCACATACTGCACTCTCATACTGCACTCACATGCTGCACTCACATGCTGCACTCACATGCTGCACTCACATACTGCACTCACATACTGCACTCATATGCTGCACTCACATGCTGCACTCACATACTGCACTCACATACTGCACTCACTGCACTCACATACTGCACTCACATACTGCACTCACATACTGCACTCACATACTGCACTCACATACTGCACTCACATACTGCACTCACATAGTGCACTCACATAGTGCACTCACATACTGCACTCACATACTACACTCACATACTGCACTCATATACTGCACTCACATACTGCACTCACATGCTGCACTCACATGCTGCACTCACATACTGCACTCACTTACTGCACTCACACTAACCTCTCGTTGGCAGCGGCGTGAGTAAGAGTAGAATGAGGATCCTGGTTCCAAAGTATTTCATTGTTGTAACTGCAGGCACTGCACTCATCAAGGCTGTCACTGCTGGCACTGCACTGGTCAAGGCTGTCACTGCTGGCACTGCACTCATAAAGGTTGTCATAGCTATTTAGCAGGTAGTTCCTTAGTTTGCTAGTTTATATATCACCTTTGACTTTCTCCCTCCCTAAGCCAGCTAAACACCTGCATACAGATTTCCAGTACACAATTCGGGGAAGGCATAGTACTCATAAATAGTACGGAAGTGCTGTAGTTTTGTATTACTGTACATTGCCAAGGCGTCCTATGTTTACATGGCCTCTAGTTTGGTATTAAAATCTATTGAATAAACGAGGCAATCCCATGCATATGTTCCCTGAAACTGATGTTGACGAGGGAGCGTCGATGAGACGTAGAGTGTCGTGGTAAAATGGAATGTAACGCCGAGGGGTCAATAGTCGTCAGGAGGCGGTGGTAAGCACAGCCAGTGAAGGTTCCCTCGACGCACGACCACCTGCTGGGAGGAGCACAGCACCAATACTCCGAAGCAGCTGTGCAGGGTGGCCAGCACGGTGCAACTCTCTCTCTCTCTCTCACATACTCACGCACACGCATGCTCAGCTCTCTGCCTCACTGCTGCCAGTGTTCACTCTTGTTAACCGTCACTGCTGTTGCTAGCGTTCACTCTTGTTAACCATCACTGCTGTTGCTAGCGTTCACTATTGTTTTGACCATCACTGCTGTTGCTAGCGTTCACTATTGTTTTAACCATCACTGCTACTGGTAGCGCTCACTCTTGTTAACCATCACTGCTGTTGCTAGCCTTCACTCTTGTTAACCATCACTGTTGTTGCTAGGGTTCACTCTTGTTAACCATCACTGCTGTTGCTAGCCTTCACTCTTGTTAACCATCACTGTTGTTGCTAGCGTTCACTCTTGTTAACCATCACTGCTGTTGCTAGCCTTCACTCTTGTTAACCATCACTGTTGTTGCTAGGGTTCACTCTTGTTAACCATCACTGCTGTTGCTAGCCTTCACTCTTGTTAACCATCACTGTTGTTGCTAGCGTTCACTCTTGTTAACCATCACTGCTGTTGCTAGCCTTCACTCTTGTTAACCATCACTGTTGTTGCTAGCGTTCACTCTTGTTAACCATCACTGCTGTTGCTAGCCTTCACTCTTGTTAACCATCACTGCTGTTGCTAGCCTTCACTCTTGTTAACCATCACTGCTGTTGCTAGCCTTCACTCTTGTTAACCATCACTGTTGTTGCTAGCGTTCACTCTTGTTAACCATCACTGCTGTTGCTAGCCTTCACTCTTGTTAACCATCACTGCTGTTGCTAGCGTTAACTATTGTTTTAACCATCACTGCTGTTGCCAGCGTTAAATATTGTTTTAACCATCACTGCTGTTGCTAGCGTTAAATATTGTTTTAACCATCACTGCTGTTGCTAGCGTTCACTCTTGTTAACCATCACTGCTGTAGCTAGCGTTCACTCTCGTTAACCAACAATGCTGTTGCTAGCGTTCACTCTCGTTAACCATCAATGCTGTTCCTAGCGTTCACTCTAACCATCAATACTGTTGCTAGCGTTCACTCTCGTTAACCATCACTACAGCTACTGCACATTCTTGTTAACCTCCACCGCTGCTGCCAGCGTTCACTCTTAACCATCACTGCTGCTGCCAGAGTTCACTCTTGTTAACCATCACTGCTCTTGCAAGCGTCATTAATTATATAGTCATTAGTGACCTTGTCATTAGTTACCTTGTCATTAGTTACCTTGTCATTAGTTACCTTGTCATTAGTTACCTTGTCATTAGTTACCTTGTCATTAGTTACCTAGTCACTTAGTTACCGTGTCATTAGTTACCTAGTCACTTAGTTACCGTGTCATTAGTTACCTAGTCACTTAGTTACCGGGTCATTAGTTACCTAGTCACTTAGTTACCGTGTCATTAGTTACCTAGTTACTTAGTTACCTTGTCATTAGTTACCTAGCCACTAGTAACCTTGTCATTAGTTACCATGCCATTAGTGACCAAGTAACTTAGCTACCTTGTCATCAGTTACCTAGTCAGTAATTACCTAGTCATTAGTTGCCTAGTCATTAGTCACCTTGTCATTAGTTTCATAGTCACTTAGTTACCAAGAAATTAGTTACATTGTCATTAGTCACCTAGTCCTTAGTTACCTGGTCATTAGTTACTTAGTCACTTGGTTACCTAGTCATTATTCACCTTGTCATCAGTTGCCTACTCATTAGTTACCTTTTCATTAGTTACCTAGTCACTTAGTTACTTGGTCAAGAGTTACCTTGTCATTAGTCACCTAGTCATTAGTTTCCTTGTCATTAGTTACTTTGTCATTAGTTGCCGTGTCATTATTCACCTAGTCATTAATTTCCTTGTCATTAGTTACCTAGACACTTAGTCAATAGTTACCTAGTTACTTAATCATTAGTTACATTGTCATTAGTTACCTAGTCATTAGTTACCTTGTCATTAGTTGCCTAGTCATTAGTTTCCTTGTCATTATTTAATTTGTCATTAGTTACCTTGTCATTAGTTACTTAGCCACTTGGTCACATAGTTACGTAGTCACTTAATTACTTAAATATTTTGCCACTTATTTAGTTACTGAGTTACTTAGCACATAGTCACTTAGTTACACACACACACACACACGCACACATACACACACACACACGCACACACACATACACACACACACACACACACACACACGCGCACACACACACACACACACACACACACACACACACACACACACACACACACACACACACAGAGTCATAAAGTAGTTAGGAAGTGGAATAGTCCGGCAAGCGATGTAGTGGAGGCACAGGAACTATACATCGTTTTAAGACGAGGTATGGTAAAGCTCATGGAGCAGGGGGAGAGAGGACCTAGTAGCGGTCGGTGTAGAGGCGGGGCCAGGAGCTGAGTCTCGACCCCTGCAGCCACAATTAGATGAGTACAATTAGGTGAGTACACACACACACACACACACACACACACACACACACACACACACACACACACACACACACCACACCACCACCACCACCACCACCACCACCACCACCAACACCATCACCACCACCACCTCCACCACCACCACCACCATCACCACCACCACCACCACCACCACCACCACCATCACAACCATCACCACCACGGCCATCACCACCGCCATCACCACCACCACCACCACCACCACCACCACCATCACCACCACCACCACCACCACCACCACCACCACCACCATCACAACCATCACCACCACCACCACCACCACCACCACCAATATCACCACCATCACCACCACCTCCACCACCACCACAACCATCACCACCACCACCACCACCACCACCACCACCACCACCACCACCACAATCACCACCATCACCACCACCACAATCACCACCATCACCACCACCACCAAGTGTTGAACACAATACATACAACCGAGGAAGAAATGAAGAGGCTTCTGAGCGAGCTAGATACCTCAAAGGCGATGGGGCCGGATAACATCTCTCCATGGGTCCTGAGAGAGGGAGCAGAGGCGCTTTGTGTACCACTAACAACAATATTCAACACATCTATCGAAACACGGAGATTACCTGAGGTGTGGAAGACAGCAAATGTAGTCCCAATTTTTAAAAAAAAAGGAGGCAGACAAGAAGCACTAAACTACAGACCAGTGTCACTGACATGTATAGTAAGCAAAGTCATGGAGAAGATTATCAGGAGAAGAGTGGTGGAACACCTAGAAAGAAATGAGCTTGTGAGCAACAGCCAGCAAGGTTTCAGGGACAGGAAATCCTGTATCACAAACCTACTGGTGTTCTATGACAGGGTGACAGCAGTAAGACAAGAGAGAGAGGGGTGGGTAGATTGCATTTTCTTGGACTGTAAGAAGGCGTTTGACACAATTCCACACAAGAGATTTGTGCAAAAACTGGAGGACTAGGTAGGGATAACAGGGAAGGCACTACAATGGATCAGGGAATACTTGTCAGGAAGACTGCAGCGAGTAATGGTACGCGGCGAGGTGTCAGAGTGGGCACCTGTGACGAGTGGGCTTCCACACGGGTCAGTCCTAGGACCGGAGCTGTTTCTGGTATTTATGAACAACATGACTGAAGGAATAAACTCCAAAGTGTCCCTGTTTGCAGATGACGTGAAATTGATAAGAAGACATCAATCGGACGAGGACAAGGCAGAACTACAAAGGGATCTGGACAGGCTGCAGACCTGGTCCAACAATTGACTCCTGGTGTTCAACCCCACCAAGTACAAAGTCATGAATATTGGGTAAGGGCAAAGAATACCGCACACGAAATACAGTCCAGGGGACCAGAGACTACAAACCTCACTCAAGGAAAAGGTCCTTGGGGTGAGTTTAACACAGGGAACATCTCCTGAGGCGCACATCAACCAAATAATTGCTGCAGCTTACGGGCGCCTAGCAAACTTAAGAACAGCTTTCCAACATCTTAATAAGGAATTGTTCAGGACCCTGTACACTGCACGTTAGGCCTACATTGGAATATGCAGCACCACCTAGCACACCTAGCCAAGCACATAAAGAAACTAGAAAAAGTGCGAAGGTTTGCAACTAGACTGGACTCAGAGCTAAAGGGTATGTCCAATGAGGTGAGGTTAAGAGAAATCGACATGTCACTTGAGGACAGGAGAAATAGTGGGATATGATAACAACATACAAAATGCTGAGAGGAATAGACAAAGTGAACAGAGACAGGATGCTCAAGAGATGGGACGTAAAAACTAGGAGTCACAGTTGGAAATTGAAGACTCAAATGAATCACGGGAATGTTAGCAAGTATTTCTTCAGTCACAGAGTTGTCGGCAAGTGAAATAGTCTGGGAAGTGATGTAGTCATGAACGATCCATACATAGCTTTAAGGACAGGTATAATAAAGCTCATTGAGCCTGAAGAGTGACCTAGTAGAAGCCAGCGAAGAGGCGGGACCACGACCTGTGACTCGACCCCAGCAACCACAACTTGGTGAGTACATACACTCACGAACACATCACAAACGACCACACAAAACCAAGTAAGTTTTTCATTGTTGTGACCAAAGAAAATAAATAAAATGGTTTGTCCAGGAGCAGCATGATGAACCAGAGGAGTGGTGGATGACCCTGGGAGTGGTGGATGACAGTGGGAGTGGTGGATGACCCTGGGAGTGGTGGATGACCCTGGGAGTGGTGGATGATCCTGGGAGTGGTGGATGACCCTGGGAGTGGTGGATGACCCTGGGAGTGGTGGATGATCCTGGGAGTGGTGGATGAACCAGAGGAGTGGTGGATGACCCTGGGAGTGGTGGATGACCCTGGGAGTGGTGGATGACCCTGGGAGTGGTGGATGACCCTGGGAGTGGTGGATGACCCTGGGAGTGGTGGATGACCCTGGGAGTGGTGGATGACCCTGGGAGTGGTGGATGACCCTGGGAGTGGTGGATGATCCTGGGAGTGGTGGATGACCCTGGGAGTGGTGGATGACCCTGGGAGTGGTGGATGATCCTGGGAGTGGTGGATGACCCTGGGAGTGGTGGATGACCCTGGGAGTGGTGGATGACCCTGGGAGTGGTGGATGATCCTGGGAGTGGTGGATGACCCTGGGAGTGGTGGATGATCCTGGGAGTGGTGGATGATCCTGGGAGTGGTGGATGACCCTGGGAGTGGTGGATGACCCTGGGAGTGGTGGATGACCCTGGGAGTGGTGGATGATCCTGGGAGTGGTGGATGACCCTGGGAGTGGTGGATGACCCTGGGAGTGGTGGATGATCCTGGGAGTGGTGGATGACCCTGGGAGTGGTGGATGACCCTGGGAGTGGTGGATGATCCTGGGAGTGGTGGATGATCCTGGGAGTGGTGGATGATCCTGGGAGTGGTGGATGATCCTGGGAGTGGTGGATGACCCTGGGAGTGGTGGATGACCCTGGGAGTGGTGGATGACCCTGGGAGTGGTGGATGACCCTGGGAGTGGTGGATGACCCTGGGAGTGGTGGATGACCCTGGGAGTGGTGGATGACCCTGGGAGTGGTGGATGATCCTGGGAGTGGTGGATGACCCTGGGAGTGGTGGATGACCCTGGGAGTGGTGGATGACCCTGGGAGTGGTGGATGACCCTGGGAGTGGTGGATGACCCTGGGAGTGGTGGATGACCCTGGGAGTGGTGGATGACCCTGGGAGTGGTGGATGACCCTGGGAGTGGTGGATGATCCTGGGAGTGGTGGATGACCCTGGGAGTGGTGGATGACCCTGGGAGTGGTGGATGATCCTGGGAGTGGTGGATGAACCTGGGAGTGGTGGATGACCCCCTGGGAGTGGTGGATGAGCCTGGGAGTGGTGGATGACCCTGGGAGTGGTGGATGACCCTGGGAGTGGTGGATGACCCTGGGAGTGGTGGATGACCCTGGGAGTGGTGGATGATCCTGGGAGTGGTGGATGATCCTGGGAGTGGTGGATGACCCTGGGAGTGGTGGATGATCCTGGGAGTGGTGGATGATCCTGGGAGTGGTGGATGACCCTGGGAGTGGTGGATGACCCTGGGAGTGGTGGATGACCCTGGGAGTGGTGGATGACCCTGGGAGTGGTGGATGATCCTGGGAGTGGTGGATGATCCTGGGAGTGGTGGATGACCCTGGGAGTGGTGGATGATCCTGGGAGTGGTGGATGATCCTGGGAGTGGTGGATGACCCTGGGAGTGGTGGATGACCCTGGGAGTGGTGGATGACCCTGGGAGTGGTGGATGACCCTGGGAGTGGTGGATGACCCTGGGAGTGGTGGATGACCCTGGGAGTGGTGGATGACCCTGGGAGTGGTGGATGACCCTGGGAGTGGTGGATGATGACCCTGGGAGTGGTGGATGACCCTGGGAGTGGTGGATGACCCTGGGAGTGGTGGATGAACCTGGGAGTGGTGGATGATCCTGGGAGTGGTGGATGATCCTGGGAGTGGTGGATGAGCCTGGGAGTGGGGGATGGGAGTGGTGGATGACCCTGGGAGTGGTGGATGATCCTGGGAGTGGTGGATGACCCTGGGAGTGGTGGATGATCCTGGGAGTGGTGGATGACCCTGGGAGTGGTGGATGATCCTGGGAGTGGTGGATGACCCTGGGAGTGGTGGATGACCCTGGGAGTGGTGGATGATCCTGGGAGTGGTGGATGACCCTGGGAGTGGTGGATGATCCTGGGAGTGGTAGATGATCCTGGGAGTGGTGGATGATCCTGGGAGTGGTGGATGATCCTGGGAGTGGTGGATGATCCTGGGAGTGGTGGATAATCCTGGGAGTGGTGGATGATCCTGGGAGTGGTGGATGATCCTGGGAGTGGTGGATGATCCTGGGAGTGGTGGATGATCCTGGGAGTGGTGGATGATCCTGGGAGTGGTGGATGATCCTGGGAGTGGTGGATGATCCTGGGAGTGGTGGATGATCCTGGGAGTGGTGGATGATCCTGGGAGTGGTGGATGATCCTGGGAGTGGTAGATGATCCTGGGAGTGGTGGATGATCCTGGGAGTGGTGGATGATTCTGGGAGTGGTGGATGATCCGGGGAGTGGTGGATGACCCTGGGAGGGGTGGATGATCCTGGGAGTGGTGGATGACCCTGGGAGTGGTGGATGACCCTGGGAGTGGTGGATGACCCTGGGAGTGGTGGATGATCCTGGGAGTGGTGGATGATACTGGGAGTGGTGGATGATCCTGGGAGTGGTGGATGACCCTGGGAGTGGTGGATGATCCTGGGAGTGGTGGATGACCCTGGGAGTGGTGCATGATCCGGGGAGTGGTGGATGACCCTGGGAGTGGTGGATGATCCTGGGAGTGGTGGATGATCCTGGGAGTGGTGGATGATCCTGGGAGTGGTGGATGACCCTGGGAGTGGTGGATGATCCTGGGAGTGGTGGATGACCCAGGGAGTGGTGGATGATTCTGGGAGTGGTGGATGACCCTGGGAGTGGTGGATGATCCTGGGAGTGGTGTATGATCCTGGGAGTGGTGGATGATCCTGGGAGTGGTGGATGATATTGGGAGTGGTGGATGATCCTGGGAGTGGTGGATGATCCTGGGAGTGGTGGATGATCCTGGGAGTGGTGGATGATCCGGGGAGTGGTGGATGACCCTGGGAGTGGTGGATGATCCTGGGAGTGGTGGATGACCCAGGGAGTGGTGGATGATCCTGGGAGTGGTGGATAACCCTGGGAGTGGTGGATGATCCTGGGAGTGGTGGATGATCCTGGGAGTGGTGGATGATCCTGGGAGTGGTGGATGATCCTGGGAGTGGTGGATGATCCTGGGAGTGGTGGATGATCCTGGGAGTGGTGGATGATCCTGGGAGTGGTGGATGACCATGGGAGTGGTGGATGATCCTGGGAGTGGTGGATGATCCTGGGAGTGGTGGATGATCCTGGGAGTGGAGGATGACCCTGGGAGTGGTGGATGATCCTGGGAGTGGTGGATGATCCTGGGAGTGGTGGATGATCCTGGGAGTGGTGGATGATCCTGGGAGTGGTGGATGATCCTGGGAGTGGTGAATGATCCTGGGAGTGGAGGATGATCCTGGGAGTGGTGGATGATCCTGGGAGTGGTGGATGATCCTGGGAGTGGTGGATGATCCTGGGAGTGGTGGATGATCCTGGGAGTGGTGGATGATCCTGGGAGTGGTGGATGATCCTGGGAGTGGTGAATGATCCTGGGAATGGTGGATGATCCTGGGAGTGGTGGATGATCCTGGGAGTGGTGGATGATCCTGAGAGTGGTGGATGATCCTGGGAGCGGTGGATGATCCTGGGAGTGGTGGATGATCCTGGGAGTGGTGAATAAACCTGGGAGTGGTGGATGATCCTGGGAGTGGTGGATGATCCTGGGAGTGGTGGATGAGACTGGGAGTGGTGGATGATCCTGGGAGTGGTGGATGATCCTGGGAGTGGTGAATGATCCTGGGAGAGGTGAATGATCCTGGGAGTGGTGGATGATCCTGGGAGTGGTGGATGATCCTGGGAGTGGTGAATGATCCTGGGAGTGGTGGATGATCCTGGGAGTGGTGGATGATCCTGGGAGTGGTGGATGAACCTGGGAGTGGTGGATGATCCTGGGAGTCGTGGATGATCCTGGGAGTGGTGGATGATCCTGGGAGTGGTGGATGATCCTTTGAGTGGTGGATGATCCTGGGAGTGGTGGATGAGCCTGGGAGTGGTGGATGAGCCTGGGAGTGGTGGATGAGCCTGGGAGTGGTGGATGATCCTGGGAGTGGTGGATGATCCTGAGAGTGGTGGATGATCCTGGGAGTGGTGGATGATCCTGGGAGTGGTGGATGATCCTGGGAGTGGTGGATGATCCTGGGAGTGGTGGATGATCCTGGGAGTGGTGGATGATCCTGGGAGTGGTGGATGACCCTGGGAGTGGTGGATGATCCTGGGAGTGGTGGATGATCCTGGGAGTGGTGGATGACCCTGGGAGTGGTGGATGACCCTGGGAGTGGTGGATGACCCTGGGAGTGGTGGATGACCCTGGGAGTGGTGGATGATCCTGGGAGTGGTGGATGACCCTGGGAGTGGTGGATGACCCTGGGAGTGGTGGATGACCCTGGGAGTGGTGGATGATCCTGGGAGTGGTGGATGATCCTGGGAGTGGTGGATGACCCTGGGAGTGGTGGATGATCCTGGGAGTGGTGGATGATCCTGGGAGTGGTGGATGACCCTGGGAGTGGTGGAAGACCCTGGGAGTGGTGGATGACCCTGGGAGTGGTGGATGATCCTGGGAGTGGTGGATGACCCTGGGAGTGGTGGATGACCCTGGGAGTGGTGGATGATCCTGGGAGTGGTGGATGATCCTGGGAGTGGTGGATGATCCTGGGAGTGGTGGATGATCCTGGGAGTGGTGGATGACCATGGGAGTGGTGGATGATCCTGGGAGTGGTGGATGATCCTGGGAGTGGTGGATGACCCTGGGAGTGGTGGATGATCCTGGGAGTGGTGGATGACCCTGGGAGTGGTGGATGACCCTGGGAGTGGTGGATGACCCTGGGAGTGGTGGATGACCCTGGGAGTGGTGGATGACCCTGGGAGTGGTGGATGACCCTGGGAGTGGTGGATGACCCTGGGAGTGGTGGATGACCCTGGGAGTGGTGGATGACCCTGGGAGTGGTGGATGACCCTGGGAGTGGTGGATGACCCTGGGAGTGGTGGATGATCCTGGGAGTGGTGGATGATCCTGGGAGTGGTGGATGACCCTGGGAGTGGTGGATGATCTTGGGAGTGGTGGATGACCCTGGGAGTGGTGGATGATCCGGGGAGTGGTGGATGACCCTGGGAGTGGTGGATGATCCTCGGAGTGGTGGATGACCCTGGGAGTGGTGGATGATCCTGGGAGTGGTGGATGACCCTGGGAGTGGTGGATGACCCTGGGAGTGGTGGATGATCCTGGGATTGGTGGATGACCCTGGGAGTGGTGGATGATCCTGGGAGTGGTGGATGATCCTGGGAGTGGTGGATGATCCTGGGAGTGGTGGATGATCCTGGGAGTGGTGGATGATCCTGGGAGTGGTGGATGATCCTGGGAGTGGTGGATGATCCTGGGAGTGGTGGATGATCCTGGGAGTGGTGGATGATCCTGGGAGTGGTGGATGATCCTGGGAGTGGTGGATGATCCTGGGAGTGGTGGATGATCCTGGGAGTGGTGGATGATCCTGGGAGTGGTAGATGATCCTGGGAGTGGTGGATGATCCTGGGAGTGGTGGATGATCCTGGGAGTGGTGGATGATCCGGGGAGTGGTGGATGACCCTGGGAGGGGTGGATGATCCTGGGAGTGGTGGATGACCCTGGGAGTGGTGGATGACCCTGGGAGTGGTGGATGACCCTGGGAGTGGTGGATGATCCTGGGAGTGGTGGATGACCCTGGGAGTGGTGGATGATCCTGGGAGTGGTGGATGACCCAGGGAGTGGTGGATGATCCTGGGAGTGGTGGATGACCCTGGGAGTGGTGCATGATCCGGGGAGTGGTGGATGACCCTGGGAGTGGTGGATGATCCTGGGAGTGGTGGATGATCCTGGGAGTGGTGGATGATCCGGGGAGTGGTGGATGACCCTGGGAGTGGTGGATGATCCTGGTAGTGGTGGATGACCCAGGGAGTGGTGGATGATCCTGGGAGTGGTGGATGACCCTGGGAGTGGTGGATGATCCTGGGAGTGGTGTATGATCCTGGGAGTGGTGGATGATCCTGGGAGTGGTGGATGATATTGGGTGTGGTGGATGATCCTGGGAGTGGTGGATGATCCTGGGAGTGGTGGATGATCCTGGGAGTGGTGGATGATCCGGGGAGTGGTGGATGACCCTGGGAGTGGTGGATGATCCTGGGAGTGGTGGATGACCCAGGGAGTGGTGGATGATCCTGGGAGTGGTGGATAACCCTGGGAGTGGTGGATGATCCTGGGAGTGGTGGATGATCCTGGGAGTGGTGGATGATCCTGGGAGTGGTGGATGATCCTGGGAGTGGTGGATGATCCTGGGAATGGTGGATGATCCTGGGAGTGGTGGATGATCCTGGGAGTGGTGGATGACCATGGGAGTGGTGGATGATCCTGGGAGTGGTGGATGATCCTGGGAGTGGTGGATGATCCTGGGAGTGGCGGATGACCCTGGGAGTGGTGGATGATCCTGGGAGTGGTGGATGATCCTGGGAGTGGTGGATGATCCTGGGAGTGGTGGATGATCCTGGGAGTGGTGGATGATCCTGGGAGTGGTGAATGATCCTGGGAGTGGTGGATGATCCTGGGAGTGGTGGATGATCCTGGGAGTGGTGGATGATCCTGGGAGTGGTGGATGATCCTGGGAGTGGTGGATGATCCTGGGAGTGGTGGATGATCCTGGGAGTGGTGGATGATCCTGGGAGTGGTGAATGATCCTGGGAATGGTGGATGATCCTGGGAGTGGTGGATGATCCTGGGAGTGGTGGATGATCCTGAGAGTGGTGGATGATCCTGGGAGCGGTGGATGATCCTGGGAGTGGTGGATGATCCTGGGAGTGGTGAATAAACCTGGGAGTGGTGGATGATCCTGGGAGTGGTGGATGATCCTGGGAGTGGTGGATGAGACTGGGAGTGGTGGATGATCCTGGGAGTGGTGGATGATCCTGGGAGTGGTGAATGATCCTGGGAGAGGTGAATGATCCTGGGAGTGGTGGATGATCCTGGGAGTGGTGGATGATCCTGGGAGTGGTGAATGATCCTGGGAGTGGTGGATGATCCTGGGAGTGGTGGATGATCCTGGGAGTGGTGGATGATCCTGGGAGTGGTGGATGATCCTGGGAGTCGTGGATGATCCTGGGAGTGGTGGATGATCCTGGGAGTGGTGGATGATCCTTTGAGTGGTGGATGATCCTGGGAGTGGTGGATGATCCTGGGAGTGGTGGATGATCCTGGGAGTGGTGGATGAGCCTGGGAGTGGTGGATGATCCTGGGAGTGGTGGATGATCCTGAGAGTGGTGGATGATCCTGGGAGTGGTGGATGATCCTGGGAGTGGTGGATGATCCTGGGAGTGGTGGATGATCCTGGGAGTGGTGGATGATCCTGGGAGTGGTGGATGATCCTGGGAGTGGTGGATGATCCGGGGAGTGGTGGATGATCCTGGGAGTGGTGGATGATCCTAGGAGTGGTGGATGATCCGGGGAGTGGTGGATGATCCTGGGAGTGGTGGATGATCCTGGGAGTGGTGGATGATCCTGGGAGTGGTGGATGAACCTGGGAGTGGTGGATGATCCTGGGAGTGGTGGATGATCCTGGGAGTGGTGGATGATCCTGGGAGTGGTGGATGATCCGGGGAGTGGTGGATGATCCTGGGAGTGGAGGATGATCCTGGGAGTGGTGGATGATCCGGGGAGTGGTGGATGATCCTGGGAGTGGTGGATGATCCTGGGAGTTATGGATGATCCTGGGAGAGGTGGATGATCCTGGGAGTGGTGGATGATCCTGGGAGTGGTGGATGATCCTGGGAGTGGTGGATGATCCTGGGAGTGGTGGATGATCCTGGGAGTGGTGGATGATCCTGGGAGTGGTGGATGATCCTGGGAGTGGTGGATGATCCTGGGAGTGGTGGATGATCCTAGGAGTGGTGGATGATCCTGGGAGTGGTGGATGATCCGGGAAGTGGTGGATGATCCTGGGAGTGGTGGATGATCCTGGGAGTGTTGGATGATCCTGGGAGTGGTGGATGATCCTGGGAGTGGTGGATGATCCTGGGAGTGGTGGATGATCCTGGGAGTGGTGGATGATCCTGGGAGAGGTGGATGATCCTGGGAGTGGTGGATGATCCTGGGAGTGGTGGATGATCCTGGGAGTGGTGGATGATCCGGGGAGTGGTGGATGATCCTGGGAGTGGTGGATGATCCTGGGAGTGGAGGATGATCCTGGGAGTGGTGGATGATCCGGGGAGTGGTGGATGATCCTGGGAGTGGTGGATGATCCTGGGAGTGGTGGATGATCCTGGGAGTGGTGGACGATCCTGGGAGTGGTGGATGATCCTGGGAGTGGTGGATGATCCTGGGAGTGGTGGATGATCCTGGGAGAGGTGGATGATCCTGGGAGTGGTGGATGATCCTGGGAGTGGTGGATGATCCTGGGAGTGGTGGATGATCCGGGGAGTGGTGGATGATCCGGGGAGTGGTGGATGATAATGGGAGTGGTGGATGATCCTGGGAGTGGTGGATGATCCTGAGAGTGGTGTATGATCCTGTTAGTGGTGGATGATCCTGGGAGTGGTGGATGATCCTGGGAGTGGTGAATAATCCTGGGAGTGGTGGATGATCCTGGGAGTGGTGGATGATCCTGGGAGTGGTGGATGAGCCTGGGAGTGGTGGATGATCCTGGGAGTGGTGGATGATCCTGGGAGTGGTGGATGATCCTGGGAGAGGTGAATGATCCTGGGAGTGGTGGATGATCCTGGGAGTGGTGGATGATCCTGGGAGTGGTGGATGATCCTGGGAGTGGTGGATGATCCTGGGAGTGGTGGATGATCCTGGGAGTGGTGGATGATCCTGGGAGTGGTGGATGATCCTGGGAGTGGTGGATGATCCTGGGAGTGGTGGATGAGCCTGGGAGTAGTGGATGATCCTGGGAGTGGTGGATGATCCTGGGAGTGGTGGATGATCCTGGGAGTAGTGGATGATCCTGGGAGTGGTGGATGATCCTGGGAGTGGTGGATGAGCCTGGGAGTGGTGGATGAGCCTGGGAGTGGTGGATGATCCTGGGAGTGGTGGATGATCCTGGGAGTGGTGGATGATCCTGAGAGTGGTGGATGATCCTGGGAGTGGTGGATGATCCTAGGAGTGGTGGATGATCCTGGGAGTGGTGGATGATCCTGCTAGTGGTGGATGATCCTGGGAGTGGTGGATGATCCTGGGAGTGGTGGATGATCCTGGGAGTGGTGGATGATCCTGGGAGTGGTGGATGATCCTGGGAGTGGTGGATGATCCTGGGAGTGGTGGATGATCCTGGGAGTGGTGGATGATCCGGGGAGTGGTGGATGATCCTGGGAGTGGTGGATGATCCTGGGAGTAGAGGATGATTCTGGGAGTGGTGGATGATCCGGGGAGTGGTGGATGATCCTGGGAGTGGTGGATGATCCTGGGAGTGGTGGATGATCCTGGGAGTGGTGGATGATCCTGGGAGTGGTGGATAATCCTGGGAGTGGTGGATGATCCTGCTAGTGGTGGATGATCCTGGGAGTGGTGGATGATCCTAGGAGTGGTGGATGATCCTGGGAGTGGTGGATGATCCTGGGAGTGGTGGATGATCCTGGGAGTGGTGGATGATCCTGGGAGTGGTGGATGATCCTGGGAGTGGTGGATGATCCTGGGAGTGGTGGATGATCCTGGGAGTGGTGGATGATCCTGGGAGTGGTGGATGATCCTGGGAGTGGTGGATGATCCGGGGAGTGGTGGATGATCCTGGGAGTGGTGGATGATCCTGGGAGTGGTGGATGATCCTGGGAGTGGTGGATGACCCTGGGAGTGGTGGATGACCCTGGGAGTGGTGGATGATCCTGGGAGTGGTGGATGATACTGGGAGTGGTGGATGATCCTGGGAGTGGTGGATGATCCTGGGAGTGATGGATGATCCTGAGAGTGGTGGATGATCCTGGGAGTGGTGGATGATCCTGGGAGTGGTGGATGATCCTGGGAGTGGTGGATGACCCTGGGAGTGGTGGATGACCCTGGGAGTGGTGGATGATCCTGGGAGTGAAGGATGATCCTGGGAGTGGTGGATGAGCCGGGGAGTGGTGGATGATCCTGAGAGTGGTGGATGATCCTGGGAGTGGTGGATGATCCTGGGAGTGGTGGATGATCCTGGGAGTGGTGGATGACCCTGGGAGTGGTGGATGACCCTGGGAGTGGTGGATGATCCTGGGAGTGGTGGATGACCCGGGGAGTGGTGGATGATCCTGGGAGTGGTGGATGATCCTGGGAGTGGAGGATGATCCTGGGAGTGGTGGATGATCCGGGGATTGGTGGATGATCCTGGGAGTGGTGGATGATCCTGGGAGTGGTGGATGATCCTGGGAGTGGTGGATGATCCTGGGAGTGGTGGATGATCCTGGGAGTGGTGGATGATCCTGGGAGTGGTGGATGATCCTGGGAGTGCTGTATGATCCTGGGAGTGGTGGATGATCCTGGGAGTGGTGGATGATCCGGGGAGTGGTGGATGATCCGGGGAGTGGTGGATGATCCTGGGAGTGGAGGATGATCCGGGGAGTGGTGGATGATCCTGGGAGTGGTGGATGATCCGGGGAGTGGTGGATGATCCGGGGAGTGGTGGATGATCCTGGGAGTGGTGGATGATCCGGGGAGTGGTGGATGATCCTGGGAGTGGTGGATGATCCTGGGAGTGGTGGATGATCCTGGGAGTGGTGGATGACCATGGGAGTGGTGGATGATCCTGGGAGTGGTGGATGATCCTGGGAGTGGTGGATGATCCTGGGAGTGGCGGATGACCCTGGGAGTGGTGGATGATCCTGGGAGTGGTGGATGATCCTGGGAGTGGTGGATGATCCTGGGAGTGGTGGATGATCCTGGGAGTGGTGGATGATCCTGGGAGTGGTGAATGATCCTGGGAGTGGTGGATGATCCTGGGAGTGGTGGATGATCCTGGGAGTGGTGGATGATCCTGGGAGTGGTGGATGATCCTGGGAGTGGTGGATGATCCTGGGAGTGGTGGATGATCCTGGGAGTGGTGAATGATCCTGGGAATGGTGGATGATCCTGGGAGTGGTGGATGATCCTGGGAGTGGTGGATGATCCTGAGAGTGGTGGATGATCCTGGGAGCGGTGGATGATCCTGGGAGTGGTGGATGATCCTGGGAGTGGTGAATAAACCTGGGAGTGGTGGATGATCCTGGGTTTGTGGATGATCCTGGGAGTGGTGGATGAGACTGGGAGTGGTGGATGATCCTGGGAGTGGTGGATGATCCTGGGAGTGGTGAATGATCCTGGGAGAGGTGAATGATCCTGGGAGTGGTGGATGATCCTGGGAGTGGTGGATGATCCTGGGAGTGGTGAATGATCCTGGGAGTGGTGGATGATCCTGGGAGTGGTGGATGATCCTGGGAGTGGTGGATGATCCTGGGAGTGGTGGATGATCCTGGGAGTCGTGGATGATCCTGGGAGTGGTGGATGATCCTGGGAGTGGTGGATGATCCTTTGAGTGGTGGATGATCCTGGGAGTGGTGGATGAGCCTGGGAGTGGTGGATGAGCCTGGGAGTGGTGGATGAGCCTGGGAGTGGTGGATGATCCTGGGAGTGGTGGATGATCCTGAGAGTGGTGGATGATCCTGGGAGTGGTGGATGATCCTGGGAGTGGTGGATGATCCTGGGAGTGGTGGATGATCCTGGGAGTGGTGGATGATCCTGGGAGTGGTGGATGATCCTGGGAGTGGTGGATGACCCTGGGAGTGGTGGATGATCCTGGGAGTGGTGGATGATCCTAGGAGTGGTGGATGATCCGGGGAGTGGTGGATGATCCTGGGAGTGGTGGATGATCCTGGGAGTGGTGGATGATCCTGGGAGTGGTGGATGAACCTGGGAGTGGTGGATGATCCTGGGAGTGGTGGATGATCCTGGGAGTGGTGGATGATCCTGGGAGTGATGGATGATCCGGGGAGTGGTGGATGATCCTGGGAGTGGAGGATGATCCTGGGAGTGGTGGATGATCCGGGGAGTGGTGGATGATCCTGGGAGTGGTGGATGATCCTGGGAGTGGTGGATGATCCTGGGAGAGGTGGATGATCCTGGGAGTGGTGGATGATCCTGGGAGTGGTGGATGATCCTGGGAGTGGTGGATGATCCTGGGAGTGGTGGATGATCCTGGGAGTGGTGGATGATCCTGGGAGTGGTGGATGATCCTGGGAGTGGTGGATGATCCTAGGAGTGGTGGATGATCCTGGGAGTGGTGGATGATCCGGGAAGTGGTGGATGATCCTGGGAGTGGTGGATGATCCTGGGAGTGTTGGATGATCCTGGGAGTGGTGGATGATCCTGGGAGTGGTGGATGATCCTGGGAGTGGTGGATGATCCTGGGAGTGGTGGATGATCCTGGGAGTGGTGGATGATCCTGGGAGTGGTGGATGATCCTGGGAGTGGTGGATGATCCTGGGAGTGGTGGATGATCCGGGGAGTGGTGGATGATCCTGGGAGTGGTGGATGATCCTGGGAGTGGAGGATGATCCTGGGAGTGGTGGATGATCCGGGGAGTGGTGGATGATCCTGGGAGTGGTGGATGATCCTGGGAGTGGTGGATGATCCTGGGAGTGGTGGACGATCCTGGGAGTGGTGGATGATCCTGGGAGTGGTGGATGATCCTGGGAGTGGTGGATGATCCTGGGAGAGGTGGATGATCCTGGGAGTGGTGGATGATCCTGGGAGTGGTGGATGATCCTGGGAGTGGTGGATGATCCGGGGAGTGGTGGATGATCCGGGGAGTGGTGGATGATAATGGGAGTGGTGGATGATCCTGGGAGTGGTGGATGATCCTGAGAGTGGTGTATGATCCTGTTAGTGGTGGATGATCCTGGGAGTGGTGGATGATCCTGGGAGTGGTGAATAATCCTGGGAGTGGTGGATGATCCTGGGAGTGGTGGATGATCCTGGGAGTGGTGGATGAGCCTGGGAGTGGTGGATGATCCTGGGAGTGGTGGATGATCCTGGGAGTGGTGGATGATCCTGGGAGAGGTGAATGATCCTGGGAGTGGTGGATGATCCTGGGAGTGGTGGATGATCCTGGGAGTGGTGGATGATCCTGGGAGTGGTGGATGATCCTGGGAGTGGTGGATGATCCTGGGAGTGGTGGATGATCCTGGGAGTGGTGGATGATCCTGGGAGTGGTGGATGATCCTGGGAGTGGTGGATGAGCCTGGGAGTAGTGGATGATCCTGGGAGTGGTGGATGATCCTGGGAGTGGTGGATGATCCTGGGAGTAGTGGATGATCCTGGGAGTGGTGGATGATCCTGGGAGTGGTGGATGAGCCTGGGAGTGGTGGATGAGCCTGGGAGTGGTGGATGATCCTGGGAGTGGTGGATGATCCTGGGAGTGGTGGATGATCCTGAGAGTGGTGGATGATCCTGGGAGTGGTGGATGATCCTAGGAGTGGTGGATGATCCTGGGAGTGGTGGATGATCCTGCTAGTGGTGGATGATCCAGGGAGTGGTGGATGATCCTGGGAGTGGTGGATGATCCTGGGAGTGGTGGATGATCCTGGGAGTGGTGGATGATCCTGGGAGTGGTGGATGATCCTGGGAGTGGTGGATGATCCTGGGAGTGGTGGATGATCCGGGGAGTGGTGGATGATCCTGGGAGTGGTGGATGATCCTGGGAGTAGAGGATGATCCTGGGAGTTGTGGATGATCCGGGGAGTGGTGGATGATCCTGGGAGTGGTGGATGATCCTGGGAGTGGTGGATGATCCTGGGAGTGGTGGATGATCCTGGGAGTGGTGGATAATCCTGGGAGTGGTGGATGATCCTGCTAGTGGTGGATGATCCTGGGAGTGGTGGATGATCCTAGGAGTGGTGGATGATCCTGGGAGTGGTGGATGATCCTGGGAGTGGTGGATGATCCTGGGAGTGGTGGATGATCCTGGGAGTGGTGGATGATCCTGGGAGTGGTGGATGATCCTGGGAGTGGTGGATGATCCTGGGAGTGGTGGATGATCCTGGGAGTGGTGGATGATCCTGGGAGTGGTGGATGATCCGGGGAGTGGTGGATGATCCTGGGAGTGGTGGATGATCCTGGGAGTAGAGGATGATCCTGGGAGTGGTGGATGATCCGGGGAGTGGTGGATGATCCTGGGAGTGGTGGATGATCCTGGGAGTGGTGGATGATCCTGGGAGTGGTGGATGATCCTGGGAGTGGTGGATGATCCTGGGAGTGGTGGATGATCCTGGGAGTGGTGGATGATCCTGGGAGTGGTGGATGATCCTGGGAGTGGTGGATGATCCTGGGAGTGGTGGATGATCCTGGGAGTGGTGGATGATCCGGGGAGTGGTGGATGATCCTGGGAGTGAAGGATGATCCTGGGAGTGGTGGACGATCCGGGGAGTGGTGGATGATCCTGGGAGTGGTGGATGATCCTGGGAGTGGTGGATGATCCTGGGAGTGGTGGATGATCCTGGGAGTGGTGGATGATCCTGGGAGTGGTGGATGATCCTGGGAGTGGTGGATGATCCTGGGAGTGGTGGATGATCCTGGGAGTGGTGGATAATCCTGGGAGTGGTGGATGATCCTGCTAGTGGTGGATGATCCTGGGAGTGGTGGATGATCCTAGGAGTGGTGGATGATCCTGGGAGTGGTGGATGATCCTGGGAGTGGTGGATGATCCTGGGAGTGGTGGATGATCCTGGGAGTGGTGGATGATCCTGGGAGTGGTGGATGATCCTGGGAGTGGTGGATGATCCTGGGAGTGGTGGATGATCCTGGGAGTGGTGGATGATCCTGGGAGTGGTGGATGATCCTGGGAGTGGTGGATGATCCGGGGAGTGGTGGATGATCCTGGGAGTGGTGGATGATCCTGGGAGTAGAGGATGATCCTGGGTGTGGTGGATGATCCGGGGAGTGGTGGATGATCCTGGGAGTGGTGGATGATCCTGGGAGTGGTGGATTATCCGGTGAGTGGTGGATGATCGGGGGAGTGGTGGATGATCCTGGGAGTGGTGGATGATCCTGGGAGTGTTGGATGATCCTGGGAGTGGTGGATGATCCTGGGAGTGGTGGATGATCCTGGGAGTGGTGGATGATCCGGGGAGTGGTGGATGATCTTGGGAGTGGTGGATGATCTTGGGAGTGAAGGATGATCCTGGGAGTGGTGGACGATCCGGGGAGTGGTGGATGATCCTGGGAGCGGTGGATGATCCTGGGAGTGGTGGATGATCCGGGGAGTGGTGGATGATCCTGGGAGTGGTGGATGATCCTGGGAGTGGAGGATGATCCTGGGAGTGGTGGATGATCCTGGGAGTGGTGGATGATCCGGGGAGTGGTGGATGATCCTGGGAGTGGTGGATGATCCTGGGAGTGGAGGATGATCCTGGGAGTGGTGGATGATCCGGGGATTGGTGGATGATCCTGGGAGTGGTGGATGATCCTGGGAGTGGTGGATGATCCTGGGAGTGGTGGATGATCCTGGGAGTGCTGTATGATCCTGGGAGTGGTGGATGATCCTGGGAGTGGTGGATGATCCGGGGAGTGGTGGATGATCCGGGGAGTGGTGGATGATCCTGGGAGTGGAGGATGATCCGGGGAGTGGTGGATGATCCTGGGAGTGGTGGATGATCCGGGGAGTGGTGGATGATCCGGGGAGTGGTGGATGATCCTGGGAGTGGTGGATGATCCGGGGAGTGGTGGATGATCCTGGGAGTGGTGGATCAGCCTGAGAGTGTTGGATGAGCCTGGGAGTGTTGGATGAGCCTGGGAGTGCTGGATGAGCCTGGGAGTGCTGGATGAGCCTGGGAGTGTTGGATGAGCCTGGTAGTGCTGGATGAGCCTGGGAGTGGGGGATGAGCCTGGGAGTGCTGGATAAGCCTGGGAATGCTGGATGATCCAAGGAGTGCTGGATGAGCCTGGGAGTGCTGGATGAGAATGGGACAGGTGGATGATCCTGGGAGTGCTGGATGAGCATTGGAGTGCTGGATGATCCTGGGAGTGGTGGATGAGCCTGAGAGTGGTGGATGATCCTGGTAGTGATGGATGAGCCTGGGAGTGCTGAACGAGACTGAGAGTAGTGGATGATCCAGGGAGTGGTGGATGAACCTGGGAGTGGTGGAGGATCCAGGGAGTGCTGGATAAGCCTGGGAGTGCTGGATGAGCCTGGGAGTTGTGGATGAGCCTGGGAGTGCTGGATGATCCCGGGAGTGCTGGATGAGCCTGGGAGTGGTTGATGATCCCGGGAGTGCTGGATGAGCCTGGGAGTGGTGGATGATCCTGGGAGTGCTGGATGACCCTGGGAGTGCTGGATGAACCTGGGAGTGGTGGATGATCCCGGGAGTGGTGGATGAGCCTGTGAGAGGTGGATGAGCCTGGGAGTGGTGGATAATCCTTGGAGTGGTGGATGAGCCTGGGAGTGGTATATGATCCTGGGAGTGGTGGATGAGCCTGGGAGTGCTGGATGAGCCTGGGAGTGCTGGATGATCCTGGAAGTGCTGGATGAGCCTGGGAGTGGTGGATTGTCTTGGGAGTGGTGGATGAGCCTGGGAGTGCTGGATGAGCCAGAGAGTGGTGGATGAGCCTGGGAGTGGTGGATGATCCTGGGAGTGCTGGAAGGGGAGGATGAGCCTTGGGGTGGTTGATGAGCCTGGGAGTGGTGGATGAGCCTGGGAGTGATGGATAAGCCTGGTAGGGGAGGATGAGCCTGGGAGTGGTGGATGAGCCTGGGAGTGGTGGATGATCCTGGGAGTGGTGGATGATCCTGGGAGTGGTGGATGAGCCTCGTAGTGGTGGATGAGCCTGGGAGTGGTGGATGATCCTGGGAGTGCTGGATGATCCTGGGAGTGCTGGATGAGCCTGGGAGTGCTGGATGAGCCTTGGAGTGGTGGATGAGCCTGGGAGTGATGGATGAGCCTGGGAGTGGTGGATGATCCTGGGAGTGGTGGATGATCCTGGGAGTGGTGGATGAGCCTGGGAGTGGTGGATGATCCTGGGAGTGGTGGATGATGCTGGGAGTGGTGGATGAGCCTGGGAGTGGTGGATGAGCCTGGGAGTGGTGGATGAGCCAGGGAGTGGTGGATGAGCCTGGGAGTGGTGGATGATCTTGTGAGTGCTAAATAAGCCTGAGAGTGATGGATGATCGTTGGATTGGTGGATGAGCCTGGGAGTGCTGAATGACCTGAGAGTGGTGGTTGATAACAGGAGTGGTGGATGAGCATGGGAGTGCTGGATGAGTTTACCTGCAGTTTACCTGGAGAGAGTTCCGGGGGTCAACGCCCACGTGGCCCGGTCTGTGACCAGGCCTCCTTAGGTCAGTGTCCCAGGATGCGACCCACACCAGTCGACTAACACCCAGGTACCCATTTTACTGATGGGGAACATAGACAACAGGTGGAAAGAAACACGTCCAATGTTTCTACTCTGGCTGGAAATCGAACCCAGACCCTCGCCGTGTGAATCGAGAGCGTTAACCACCAGGCCACCAGAGCCTGGGAGTATTGAATGAGCCTGGGAGTGCTGGATGATCCTGTGAGTGCTGGATGAGCCTGGGAATGATGGATGAGCATGGGAGTGCTGGATGATCCTGGAAGTGCTGGATGAGCCTGGGAGTGGTGGATTGTCTTGGGAGTGGTGGATGAGCCTGGGAGTGCTGGATGAGCCTTGGGGTGGTGGATGAGCCTGGGAGTGGTGGATGAGCCTGGGAGTGATGGATAAGCCTGGAAGGGGAGGATGAGCCTGGGAGTGGTGGATGAGCCTGGGAGTGGTGGATGATCCTGGGAGTGGTGGATGATCCTGGGAGTGGTGGATGAGCCTCGGAGTGGTGGATGAGCCTGGGAGTGGTGGATGAGCCTGGGAGTGCTGGATGATCCTTGGAGTGCTGGATGAGCCTGGGAGTGCTGGATGAGCCTTGGAGTGGTGGATGAGCCTGGGAGTGATGGATGAGCCTGTGAGTGCTGGATGAGTCTGGGAGTGCTGGATGAGCCTGGGAGTGGTGGATGAGCCTGGGAGTGGTGGATGATCCTGGGAGTGGTGGATGATCCTGGGAGTGGTGGATGAGCCTCGGAGTGGTGGATGAGCCTGGGAGTGGTGGATGAGCCTGGGAGTGCTGGATGATCCTGGGAGTGCTGGATGAGCCTGGGAGTGCTGGATGAGCCTTGGAGTGGTGGATGAGCCTGGGAGTGATGGATGAGCCTGGGAGTGGTGGATGAGCCTGGGAGTGGTGGATGAGCCTGGGAGTGATGGATGATCTTGTGAGTGCTGGATGAGCCTGGGAGTGCTGAATGAGCCTGGGAGTGCTGGATGAGCCTGGGAGTGCTGAATGAGCCTGGGAGTGGTGGATGAGCCTGGGAGTGGTGGATGAGCCTGGGAGTGATGGATGATCTTGTGAGTGCTGGATGAGCCTGGGAGTGCTGGATGAGTTTACCTGCAGTTTACCTGGAGTTTACCTGGAGAGAGTTCCGGGGGCCAACGCCCCAGCGGCCCGGTCTGTGACCAGGCCTCCTTAGGTCAGTGTCCCAGGATGCGACCCACACCAGTCGACTAA
Organism: Cherax quadricarinatus; assembly: GCF_038502225.1. Lineage (NCBI taxonomy): Eukaryota > Metazoa > Arthropoda > Malacostraca > Decapoda > Parastacidae > Cherax > Cherax quadricarinatus. The sequence continues at coordinate 22,437,428 of NC_091304.1, forward strand.
CACCAAGGTACCCATTTTACTGATGGGGAACAACCCAGGCCCTCACCGTGTGAAGCGAGAGCGTTAACCACCAGGTAACCAGAGCCTGGGAGTATTGAATGAGCCTGGGAGTGGTGGATGATCCTGGGAGTGGTGGATGAGCCTGGGAGTGCTGGATGATCCTGTCAGTGCTGGATGAGCCTGGGAGTGGTGGATGACCCTGGGAGTGGTGGATGAGCCTGGGAGTGCTGGATGATCCTGTGAGTGCTGGATGAGTCTGGGAGTGCTGGATGAGCCTGGGAGTGCTGAATGAGCCTGTGAGGGGAAGATGATCCTGGGAGTGGTTAATAAGCCTGGGAGTGGTGGATAAGCCCGGGAGTGCTGGATGAGCCTGGGAGTGCTGGATGAGCCTGGGAGTAGTGGATGAGACTGGGAGTGGTGGATGATCCTGGGAGTGCTGGATGAGCCTGGGAGTGCTGGATGATCCTGGGAGTGCTGGATGTGCCTGGGAGTGCTGAATGAGAATTGGAGTGGTGGATGATCCTTGAAGTGGTGGATGAGCATGGGAGTGCTGGATGAGCCTTGGAGTGCTGAATGAGCCTGGGAGTGGTGGATGATCCTGCGAGTGGTGGATGAGCCTGGAGTGCTGGATGATCCTGGGAGTGCTGGATGAGCCTGGGAGTGCTGGATGAGCCTGGGAGTGCTGGATACGCCTTTGAGTTTTGGAAGATCCTCGGAGTGGTGGATGATCCTGGGAGTGGTGGATGAGCCTGGGAGTAGTGGATGAGCCTGGAAGTGCTTAATGAGCCTGGGAGTGGTGGATGAGGCTGGGAGTGGTTGATGATCATGGGAATGGTGGATGAGCCTGGGAGTGCTGGATGAGCATGGGAGTGGTGGATGATCCTGGGAGTGGTGGATGAGCCTCGGAGTGCTGGATGAGCCTGGGAGTAGTGGATGAGACTGGGAGTGGTGGATGAGACTGGGAGTGCTGGATGAGCCTTAGAGTGGTGGAGGATCCTGGGAGTGGTGGATGGTCCTGGGAATGGTGGATGAGACTGAGAGCGCTGGATGATCCCGGGAGTGCTGGATGATCCTGGGAGTGCTGGATGAGTCTGGGAGTGGTGGAGGATCCTGGGATTGCTGGATGAGCCTGTGAGTGGTGGATGAGCCTGGGAGTAGTGGATGACCCTGGGAGTGCTGGATGATCCTTGGAGTGGTGGATTAGCCTGGGAGTGCTGGATGATCCTTGGAGTGGTGGATGGGCCTGGGAGAGGTGGATGATCCTGGGAGTGCTGGATGAGCCTGGGAGTGTTGGATGAGCCTGGGGGTGCTGGATGATCCTGGGAGTGCTGGATGAGCCTTAGAGTGAGTAGTGGAGGATCCTGGGAGTGGTGGATGGTCCTGGGAGTGGTGGATGAGCCTGGGAATGGTATATGATCCTGGCCGTGGTGGATGAGCCTGGGAGGGGTGGATGAGACTGAGAGTGCTGGATGATCCTGGGAGTGCTGGATGATCCTGGGAGTGCTGGATGAGCCTGGGAGTGGTGGAGGATCCTTGGATTGCTGGATGAGCCTGGGAGTGTTGGATGATCCTGGGAGTGCTGGATGAGCCTTTGAGTGGTGGATGATCCTGGGAGTGGTGGATGGTCCTGGGAGTGGTGGATGAGCCTGGGAGTGGTATATGATCCTGGGAGTGGTGGATGAGCCTGAGAGTGCTGGATGATCCTGGGAGTGCTGGATGATCCTGGGAGTGCTGGATGAGCCGGGGAGTGGTGGAGGATCCAGGGATTGCTGGATGAGCCTGGGAGTGGTGGATGAGCCTGGGAGTGCTGGATGATCCTGGGAGTGCTGGATGAGCATGTGAGTAGTGGATGAGCCTGGGAGTGGTGGATGAGCCTGGGAGTGCTGGATGATCCTGGGAGTGGTGGATGAGCCTGGGAGTGCTGGATGATCCTGGGAGTGGTGGATGGGTCTGGGAGTGGTGGATGAGCCTGGGAGTGCTGGATGAGCCTGGGAGTGGTGGATGAGCCTGGGAGTGCTGGATAAGCCTGTGAGTGCTGGATGAGCCTGGGGGTGCTGGATGATCCTGGGAGTGTTGGATGAGCCTTGGAGTGGTGGAGGATCCTGGGAGTGGTGGATGAGCCTGGGAGTGCTGGACGAGCCTGGGAGTGCTGGATGAGCCTGGGAGTGGTGGATGAGCCTGGGGGTGCTGGATGATCCTGGGAGTGCTGGATGAGCCTGGGAGTGGTGGAGGATCCTGGGAGTGGTGGATGAGCTTGGGAGTGGTGGATGAGCCTTGGAGTGCTAGATGAGCCTAGGAGTGGTGGATGAGCCTGGGAGTGCTGAATGAGCCTGGGAGTGCTGCATGAGCCTGAGAGTGCTGGATGAGCCTGACAGTGCTGGATGAGCCTTTGAGTGGTGGATGATCCTGGGAGTGGTGGATGATCCTGGGAGTGGTGGATGATCCTGGGAGTGGTGGATGAGCCTGGAAGTGCTGGATGAGCCTGGGAGTGGTGGATGGTCCTGGGAGTGGTGGATGAGCCTGGGAGTGGTGGATGATCCTGGGTGTGGTGGATGAGCCTGGGAGTGGTGGATGAGAATGGGAGTGCTGGATGAGGCTGGGAGTGTTGGATGATCCTGTTAGTGCTGGATGATAATGGGATTGCTGGATGAGCCTGGGAGTAGTGGGTGAGCCTGGGAGTGCTGGATGATCCTGGGAGTGCTGGATGAGCCTGGGAGTGGTGGAGGATCCTGGGAGTGCTGGATGAGCCTGGGAGTGGTGGATGAGCCTGGGAGTGCTGGATGAGCCTGGGAGTGGTGGATGAGCCTGGGAGTGGTGGATGAGCCTGGTAGTGCTGGATGAGCCTGGGAGTGCTGAATGAGCCAGGGAGTGCTGGATGAGCCTGGGAGTGCTGGAAGAGCCTGGGAGTGGTGGATGAGCTTGGGAGTGGTGGATGATCCTGGGAGTGGTGGGTGATCCTGGGAGTGGTGGATAAGCCTAGGAGTGGTAGATGATCCTGGGAGTGGTGGATGAGCCTGAGAGTGGTGGATGAGACTGAGAGTGCTGGATGAGCCTGGGAGTGCTGGATGATCCTGGGAGTGGTGGATGATCCTTGGAGTGGTGGATGAGCCTGTTAGTGGTGGATGAGCCTGGGAGTGCTGGATGATGCTGGGAGTGCTGGATGAGCCTGGGAGTGCTGGATGAGCCTGGGAGTGCTGGATAAGCCTGTGAGTGCTGGATGAGCCTGGGAGTGCTGAATGAGCCGTGGAGTGGTGGATGAGCCTGGGAGTGCTGGATGAGCCTGGGAGTGCTGGATGATCCTTGGAGCCGTGGATGAGCCTGGGAGTGCTGGATGAGCCTGGGAGTGCTGGATGAGCCTGGGAGTGCTGGATGAGCCTGGGAGTGCTGGATGAGCCTGGGAGTGCTGGATGAGCCTGGGGTGCTGGATGATCCTGGGAGTGCTGGATGAGCCTGGGAGTGGTGGAGGATCCTGTGAGTGGTGGATGAGCCTGGGAGTGGTGGATGAGCCTTGGAGTGCTGGATGAGCCTAGGAGTGGTGGATGAGCCTGGGAGTGGTGGATGATCCTGGGAGTGGTGGATGATCCTGGGAGTGGTGGATGACCCTGGGAGTGGTGGATGACCCTGGGAGTGGTGGATGATCCTGGGAGTGGTGGATGATCCTGGGAGTGGTGGATGATCCTGGGAGTGGTGGATGATCCTGGGAGTGGTGGATGATCCTGGGAGTGGTGGATGATCCTGGGAGAGGTGGATGATCCTGGTAGTGGTGGATGATCCTGGGAGTGGTGGATGATCCTGGGAGTGGTGGATGATCCTGGGAGTGGTGGATGATCCTGGGAGTGGTGGATGATCCTGGGAGTGGTGGATGATCCTGGGAGTGGTGGATGATCCTGGGAGTGGTGGATGATCCTGGGAGTGGTGGATTACCCTGGGAGTGGTGGATGATCCTGGGAGTGGTGGATGACCCTGGGAGTGGAGGATGATCCTGGGAGTGGTGGATGATCCTGGGAGTGGTGGATGATCCTGGGAGTGGTGGATGATCCTGGGAGTGGTGGATGATCCTGGGAGTGGTGGATGATCCTGGGAGTGGTGGATGATCCTGGGAGTGATGGATGATCCTGGGAGTGGTGGATGACCCTGGGAGTGGTGGATGATCCTGGGAGTGGTGGATGATCCTGGGAGTGGTGGATGATCCTGGGAGTGGTGGATGATCCTGGGAGTGGTGGATGATCCTGGAAGTGGTGGATGATCCGGGGAGTGGTGGATGATCCTGGGAGTGGTGGATGATCCTGGGAGTGGAGGATGATCCTGGGAGTGGTGGACGATCCGGGGAGTGGTGGATGATCCTGGGAGTGGTGGATGATCCTGGGAGTGGTGGACGATCCGGGGAGTGGTGGATGATCCTGGGAGTGGTGGATGATCCGGGGAGTGGTGGATGATCCTGGGAGTGGTGGATGATCCTGGGAGTGGAGGATGATCCGGGGAGTGGTGGATGATCCGGGGAGTGGTGGATGATCCTGGGAGTGGTGGATGATCCTGGGAGTGGAGGATGATCCTGGGAGTGGTGGATGATCCGAGGAGTGGAGGATGATCCTGGGAGTGGTGGATGATCCTGGGAGTGGTGGATGATCCTGGGAGAGGAGGAGGATCCGGGGAGTGGTGGATGATCCTGGGAGTGGTGTATGATCCTGGGAGTGGTGGATGATCCTGGGAGTGGTGGATGATCCTGGGAGTGGTGGATGATCCGGGGAGTGGTGGATGATCCTGGGAGTGGAGGATGATCCGGGGAGTGGTGGATGATCCGGGGAGTGGTGGATGATCCGGGGAGTGGTGGATGATCCTGGGAGTGGTGGATGATCCTGGGAGTGGTGGATGATCCTGGGAGTGGTGGATGATCCTGGAAGTGGTGGATGATCCGGGGAGTGGTGGATGATCCTGGGAGTGGTGGATGATCCTGGGAGTGGAGGATGATCCTGGGAGTGGTGGACGATCCGGGGAGTGGTGGATGATCCTGGGAGTGGTGGATGATCCTGGGAGTGGTGGACGATCCGGGGAGTGGTGGATGATCCTGGGAGTGGTGGATGATCCGGGGAGTGGTGGATGATCCTGGGAGTGGTGGATGATCCTGGGAGTGGAGGATGATCCGGGGAGTGGTGGATGATCCGGGGAGTGGTGGATGATCCTGGGAGTGGTGGATGATCCTGGGAGTGGAGGATGATCCTGGGAGTGGTGGATGATCCGGGGAGTGGAGGATGATCCTGGGAGTGGTGGATGATCCTGGGAGTGGTGGATGATCCTGGGAGTGGAGGAGGATCCGGGGAGTGGTGGATGATCCTGGGAGTGGTGTATGATCCTGGGAGTGGTGGATGATCCTGGGAGTGGTGGATGATCCTGGGAGTGGTGGATGATCCGGGGAGTGGTGGATGATCCTGGGAGTGGAGGATGATCCGGGGAGTGGTGGATGATCCGGGGAGTGGTGGATGATCCGGGGAGTGGTGGATGATCCTGGGAGTGGTGGATGATCCGGGGAGTGGTGGATGATCCTGGGAGTGGTGGATGAGCCTGAGAGTGTTGGATGAGCCTGGGAGTGCTGGATGAGCCTGGGAGTGCTGGATGAGCCTGGGAGTGCTGGATGAGCCTGGGAGTGTTGGATGAGCCTGGGAGTGCTGGATGAGCCTGGTAGTGGGGGATGAGCCTGGGAGTGCTGCATAAGCCTGGGAGTGCTGGATGATCCAAGGAGTGCTGGATGAGCCTGGGAGTGCTGGATGAGAATGGGACAGGTGGATGATCCTGGGAGTGCTGGATGAGCATTGGAGTGGTGGATGATCCTGGGAGTGGTGGATGAGCCTGAGAGTGGTGGATGATCCTGGTAGTGATGGATGAGCCTTTGAGTGCTGAACGAGACTGGGAGTAGTGGATGATCCAGGGAGTGGTGGATGAACCTGGGAGTGGTGGATGATCCAGGGAGTGCTGGATAAGCCTAGGAGTGCTGGATGAGCCTGGGAGTCGTGGATGAGCCTGGGAGTGCTGGATGATCCAGGGAGTGCTGGATGAGCCTGGGATTGGTGGATCATCCCGGGAGTGCTGGATGAGCCTGGGAGTGGTGGATGATCCCGGGAGTGCTGGATGAGCCTGGGAGTGGTGGATGATCCTGGGAGTGCTGGATGACCCTGGGAGTGCTGGATGAGCCTGGGAGTGGTGGATGATCCCGGGAGTGCTGGATGAGCCTGAGAGAGGTGGATGAGCCTGGGAGTGGTGGATAATCCTTGGAGTGGTGGATGAGCCTGGGAGTGGTATATGATCCAGGGAGTGGTGGATGAGCCTGGGAGTGGTGGATGAGCCTGGGAGTGCTGGATGATCCTGGGAGTGCTGGATGAGCCTGGGAGTGGTGGATGGTCATGGGAGTGGTGGATGACCCTGGGAGTGGTGGATGAGCCAGAGAGTGGTGGATGAGCCTGGGAGTGGTGGATGATCCTGGGAGTGCTGGATGAGCCTTGGAGTGGTGGATGAGCCTGGGAGTGGTGGATGAGCCTGGGAGTGGTGGATAAGCCTGGGAGGGAAGGATGAGCCTGGGAGTGGTGGATGAGCCTGGGAGTGGTGGATGATCCTGGGAGTGGTGGATGATCCTGGGAGTGGTGGATGAGCCTCGTAGTGGTGGATGAGCCTGGGAGTGGTGGATGATCCTGGGAGTGCTGGATGATCCTGGGAGTGCTGGATGAGCCTGGGAGTGCTGGATGAGCCTTGGAGTGGTGGATGAGCCTGGGAGTGATGGATGAGCCTGGGAGTGGTGGATGATCCTGGGAGTGGTGGATGATCCTGGGAGTGGTGGATGAGCCTGGGAGTGGTGGATGATCCTGGGAGTGGTGGATGATGCTGGGAGTGGTGGATGAGCCTGGGAGTGGTGGATGAGCCTGGGAGTGGTGGATGAGCCAGGGAGTGGTGGATGAGCCTGGGAGTGGTGGATGATCTTGTGAGTGCTAAATAAGCCTGAGAGTGGTGGATGATCGTTGGATTGGTGGATGAGCCTGGGAGTGCTGAATGACCTGAGAGTGGTGGTTGATAACAGGAGTGGTGGATGAGCATGGGAGTGCTGGATGAGTTTACCTGCAGTTTACCTGGAGAGAGTTCCGGGGGTCAACGCCCACGTGGCCCGGTCCATGACCAGGCCTCCTTAGGTCAGTGTCCCAGGATGCGACCCACACCAGTCGACTAACACCCAGGTACCCATTTTACTGATGGGGAACATAGACAACAGGTGGAAAGAAACACGTCCAATGTTTCTACTCTGGCTGGAAATCGAACCCAGACCCTCGCCGTGTGAATCGAGAGCGTTAACCACCAGGCCACCAGAGCCTGGGAGTATTGAATGAGCCTGGGAGTGCTGGATGATCCTGTGAGTGCTGGATGAGCCTGGGAATGATGGATGAGCATGGGAGTGGTGGATGATCCTGGGAGTGCTGGATGAGCCTGGGAGTGCTGGATGATCCTGGGAGTGCTGGATGTGCCTGGGAGTGCTGAATGAGAATTGGAGTGGTGGATGATCCTAGAAGTGGTGGATGAGCATGGGAGTGCTGGATGAGCCTTGGAGTGCTGAATGAGCCTGGGAGTGGTGGATGATCCTGCGAGTGGTGGATGAGCCTGGGAGTGCTGGATGATCCTGGGAGTGCTGGATGAGCCTGGGAGTGCTGGATGAGCCTGGGAGTGCTGGATACGCCTTTGAGTTTTGGATGATCCTCGGAGTGGTGGATGATCCTGGGAGTGGTGGATGAGCCTGGGAGTGGTGGATGAGCCTGGAAGTGCTGGATGAGCCTGGGAGTGGTGGATCATCCTGGGAGTGGTGGATGAACCTCGGAGTGCTGGATGAGCCTGGGAGTGGTGGATGAGCCTGGGAGTGGTGGATGAGACTGGGAGTGCTGGATGAACCTGGGAGTGCTGGATGAGCCTGGGAGTGGTGGATGAGCCTTGGAGTGCTGGATTATCCTTGGAGTGCTGGATGAGCCTGGGGGTGGTGGATGATCCTTGGAGTGCTCGATGATCCTGTGAGTGGTGGATGAGCCTGGGAGCGCTGGATGGGCCTGGGAGTGGTGGATGAGCCTGGGAGTGCTGAATGAGCCTGGGAGTGCTGGATGAGCCTCGGAGTGCTGGATGAGCCTGTGAGTGGTGGATGAGCCTGGGAGTGGTGGATGAGCCTGGGAGTGCTGGATGATCCTTGGAGTGGTGGATGAGCCTGGGAGTGCTGGATGATCATGGGAGTGGTGGATGGGCCTGGGAGTGGTGGATGAGCCTGGGAGTGCTGGATGAGCCTGGGAGTGTTGGATGAGCCTGGGGGTGCTGGATGATCCTGGGAGTGCTGGATGAGCCTTAGAGTGGTGGAGGATCCTGGGAGTGGTGGATGGTCCTGGGAATGGTGGATGAGACTGAGAGCGCTGGATGATCCCGGGAGTGCTGGATGATCCTGGGAGTGCTGGATGAGCCTGGGAGTGGTGGAGGATCCTGGGATTGCTGGATGAGCCTGTGAGTGGTGGATGAGCCTGGGAGTGGTATATGATCCTGGGAGTGGTGGATGAGCCTGGGAGTGGTGGATGAGACTGAGAGTGCTGGATGATCCTGGGAGTGCTGGATGATCCTGGGAGTGCTGGATGAGCCTGGGAGTGGTGGAGGATCCTGGGATTGCTGGATGAGCCTGGGAGTGGTGGATGAGCCTGGGAGTGGTATATGATCCTGGGAGTAGTGGATGAGCCTGGGAGTGCTGGATGAGACTGGGAGTGGTGGATGAACCTGGGAGTGCTGGATGATCCTGGGAGTGGTGGATGAGCCTGGGAGTGCTGGTTGATCCTGGGAGTGGTGGATGAGCCTTGGAGTGCTGGATTATCCTTGGAGTGGTGGATGAGCATGTGAGTGGTGGATGAGCCTGGGAGTGCTGGATAAGCCTGTGAGTGCTGGATGAGCCTGGGGGTGCTGGATGATCCTGGGAGTGTTGGATGAGCCTTGGAGTGGTGGAGGATCCTGGGAGTGGTGGATGAGCCTGGGAGTGCTGGACGAGCCTGGGAGTGCTGGATGAGCCTGGGAGTGGTGGATGAGCCTGGGGGTGCTGGATGATCCTGGGAGTGCTGGATGAGCCTGGGAGTGGTGGAGGATCCTGGGAGTGGTGGATGAGCTTGGGAGTGGTGGATGAGCCTTGGAGTGCTAGATGAGCCTAGGAGTGGTGGATGAGCCTGGGAGTGCTGAATGAGCCTGGGAGTGCTGCATGAGCCTGAGAGTGCTGGATGAGCCTGACAGTGCTGGATGAGCCTTTGAGTGGTGGATGATCCTGGGAGTGGTGGATGATCCTGGGAGTGGTGGATGATCCTGGGAGTGGTGGATGAGCCTGGAAGTGCTGGATGAGCCTGGGAGTGCTGGATGGTCCTGGGAGTGGTGGATGAGCCTGGGAGTGGTGGATGATCCTGGGAGTGGTGGATGAGCCTGGGAGTGGTGGATGAGACTGGGAGTGCTGGATGAGGCTGGGAGTGTTGGATGATCCTGTTAGTGCTGGATGATAATGGGATTGCTGGATGAGCCTGGGAGTGGTGGATGAGCCTGGGAGTGCTGGATGATCCTGGGAGTGCTGGATGAGCCTGGGAGTGGTGGAGGATCCTGGGAGTGCTGGATGAGCCTGGGAGTGGTGGATGAGCCTGGGAGTGCTGGATGTGCCTGGAAGTGGTGAATGAGCCTGGGAGTGCTGGATGAGCCTGGGAGTGCTGGATGAGCCTGGGAGTGCTGGATGAGCCTGGGAGTGCTGGATGAGCCTGGGAGTGGTGGATGATCCTGGGAGTGGTGGATGAGCCTGGGAGTTGTGGATGAGCCTGGGAGTGGTGGGTGATCCTGGGAGTGGTGGATAAGCCTAGGAGTGGTAGATGATCCTGGGAGTGGTGGATGAGCCTGAGAGTGCTGGATGAGCCTGGGAGTGCTGGATGATCCTGGGAGTGGTGGATGATCTTGGGAGTGGTGGATGATCCTGGGAGTGGTGGATGAGCCTGTTAGTGGTGGATGAGCCTGGGAGTGCTGGATGATGCTGGGAGTGCTGGATGAGCCTGGGAGTGCTGGATGAGCCTGGGAGTGCTGGATTAGCCTGTGAGTGCTGGATGAGCCTGGGAGTGCTGAATGAGCCATGGAGTGGTGGATGAGCCTGGGAGTGCTGGATGAGCCTGGGAGTGCTGGATGATCCTTGGAGCCGTGGATGAACCTGGGAGTACTGGATGAGCCTGGGAGTGCTGGATGAGCCTGGGAGTGCTGGATGAGCCTGGGAGTGCTGGATGAGCCTAGGAGTGGTGGATGAGCCTGGGAGTGCTGAATGAGCCTGGGAGTGCTGGATGAGCCTGGGAGTGCTGGATGAGCCTAGGAGTGGTGGATGAGCCTGGGAGTGGTGGATGAGCCTTGGAGTGCTGGATGAGCCTAGGAGTGGTGGATGAGCCTGGGAGTGCTGAATGAGCCTGGGAGTGCTGGATGAGCCTGGGAGTGCTGGATGATCCTGGGAGTGCTGGATGAGCCTGGAACTGCTGGATGAGCCTGGCAGTGCTGGATGAGCCTTTGAGTGGTGGATGATCCTGGGAGTGGTGGATGATCCTGGGAGTGGTGGATGATCCTGGGAGTGGTGGATGAGCCTGGAAGTGCTGGATGAGCCTGGGAGTCCTGGATGAGCCTGGGAGTGGTGGATGGTCCTGGGAGTGGTGGATGAGCCTGGGAGTGGTGGATGATCCTGGGAGTGGTGGATGAGCCTGGGAGTGGTGGATGAGACTGGGAGTGCTGGATGAGGCTGGGAGTACTGGATGATCCTGGGGGTGCTGGATGATCCTGGGAGTGGTGGATGAGCCTGGGAGTGGTGGATGAGCCTGAGAGTGCTGGATGAGCCTGGGAGTGCTGGATGATCCTGGGAGTGGCGGATGATCCTGGGAGTGGTGGATGAGCCTGGGAGTGCTGGATGAGCCTGGGAGTGTTGGATGATGCTGGGAGTGCTGGTTGAGCCTGGGAGTGCTGGATGAGCCTGGGAGTGCTGGATGAGCCTGTTAGTGCTGGATGAGCCTGGGAGTGCTGAATGAGCCTTGGAGTGGTGGATGAGCCTGGGGGTGCTGGATGAGCCTGGGAGTGCTGGATGATCCTTGGAGCCGTGGATGAGCCTGGGAGTGCTGGATGAGCCTGGGAGTGCTGGATGAGACTGTGAGTGCTGGATGAGACTGGGAGTGGCGGATGATCCTGGGAGTGCTGGGTGAGCCTGGGAGTGCTATATGAGCCTGGGAGTGCTGGATGAGCCTGTGAGTGCTGGATGAGACTGGGAGTGGCGGATTATCCTGGGAGTGCTGGATGAGCCTGGGAGTGGTGGATGAGCCTGGGAGTGCTGGATGAGCCTGGGAGTGCTGGATGAGCCTGGGAGTGCTGGATGAGCCTGGGAGTGGTGGATGAGCCTGGGCGTGGTGGATGAGCCTGGGAGTGGTGGATGAGACTGTGAGTGCTGGATGAGACTGGGAGTGGCGTATGATCCTGGGAGTGCTGGATGAGCCTGGGAGTGCTATATGAGCCTGGGAGTGCTGGATGAGCCTGTGAGTGCTGGATGAGACTGGGAGTGGCGGATGAGCCTGGGAGTGCTGGATGAGCCTGGGAGTGGTGGATGAGCCTGGGAGTGCTGGATGAGCCTGGGAGTTCTGGATGAGCCTGGGAGTGCTGGATGAGCCTGGGAGTGCTGGATGAGCCTGGGAGTGGTGGATGATCCTGGGAGTGGTGGATGAGCCTGGGAGTGGTGGATGAGCCTGGGAGTGCTGGATGAGCCTGGGAGTGGTGGATGAGCCTTGGAGTGGTGGATGAGCCTGGGAGTGCTGGATGAGCCTGGGAGTGCTGGATGAGCCTGGGAGTGGTGGATGAGCCTGGGAGTGCTGGATGAGCCTGGGAGTGCTGGATGAGCCTGGGAGTGCTGGATGAGCCTGGGAGTGCTGGATGAGCCTGGGAGTGCTGGATGAGCCTGGGAGTGCTGGATGAGCCTGGGAGTGCTGGATGAGCCTGGGAGTGTTGGATGAGCCTGGGAGTGCTGGATGAGCCTGGGAGTGGTGGATGAGCCTGGGAGTGCTGGATGAGCCTGGGAGTGCTGGATGAGCCTGGGAGTGCTGGATGAGCCTGGGAGTGCTGGATGAGCCTGGGAGTGCTGGATGAGCCTGGGAGTGCTGGATGAGCCTGGGAGTGCTGGATGAGCCTGGGAGTGCTGGATGAGCCTGGGAGTGCTGGATGAGCCTGGGAGTGGTGGATGAGCCTGGGAGTGGTGGATGAGCCTGGGAGTGGTGGATGAGCCTGGGAGTGGTGGATGAGCCTGGGAGTGCTGGATGAGCCTGGGAGTGCTGGATGAGCCTGGGAGTGCTGGATGAGCCTGGGAGTGCTGGATGAGCCTGGGAGTGCTGGATGAGCCTGGGAGTGCTGGATGAGCCTGGGAGTACAGGATGAGCCTGGGAGTGCTGGATGAGCCTGGGTGTGCTGGATGAGCCTGGGAGTGCTGGATGAGCCTGGGAGTGCTGGATGAGCCTGGGAGTGCTGGATGAGCCTGGGAGTGCTGGATGAGCCTTGGAGTGCTGGATGAGCCTGGGAGTGGTGGATGAGCCTGGGAGTGCTGGATGAGCCTGGGAGTGCTGGATGAGCCTGGGAGTGCTGGATGAGCCTGGGAGTGGTGGATGAGCCTGGGAGGGAACATTGGGTGTCAGAGCTCAGGAAAAGGGAAAAAGAGTGGGGAAAGAAGCTAGAAGACCTTATTTATTTATTTATTTATTTATTTTTTATTTGTACATGATACATAGTTGTACAAGGAACTACAGTGGTTGAGTGTGCATGCCAAAAGCGCCTTATATGCAGAACATTATGGGCAGCTTAAAATTAACTTAAGATTAACTAAGCAATGATATATTCAGTGGTAAAAATTTCAGTAAATAAATTACAACTTGAAGTATACATGAGTATTTCAAATAAGAAGCATTAAACTTATACAAATTTGTAGCATAACAATGTATAATATAATCGAATCAAATCGAGTAAAATCAATGATCTGTAGAGCAGAAACAGGTCATATGGCCATTAGATGAGTTACTGTACATTCAAGAGGATGGAGTATTCTGTTAGGTAATGTAGTTAAAAAAAATCATAGTTTGATAGGGTCACAGGTTATACATTTATGAGATACATTTATTCAGTATTTATTTAGTTGTGGTTGAGTAAGTGGTTTTTAAGAAGTCTTGAACTGATAAACAGACAGTATTTCTTTTATATTCACAGGTAATGAATTCCAGATTTTTGGACCTTTTATTTGCATTGAGTTTTTACATAGTGTGAGATGGACACGAGGAACATCAAAGAGTGATCTGTGCCTTGTGTTATGGTCATGTATTCTGTTGAGGTTGGTAAGGAGAAGTTTCAGGGGAGGGTTTATATACGAGTTTAGTGTTCTATGTATGTAGTAGGCACAATAATAAGTATGGATGTTTTGTACGGTGAGTAAGTTTAGAGTTTTGAATATTGGTGGAGTATGCTGCCTGGAGTGGGAATTTGTTATCATTCTGACTGCAGCCCTTTGTTGAGTAATTAATGGTCTGAGATGATTTATTGTTGTTGAACCCCATGCACAAATTCCATAGGTCAGATAGGGGTAAATGAGTGAGTGATATAGGACCAGGAGGGCTGACTGTGGAACATAGTACCGTATGTTCGATAGTATGCCTACGGTCTTGGAGATTTTCTTGGAAATTTGTTGTATGTGTTTGAAATTTGAGTCTATTATCAAGGTGGATTCCTAAGAATTTTCCCTCTGTGAGCTTTGTGATAGATGATCCGTTTATCATTATGTTAAGAGGAACATCTGTCTGTTCCCAAACTGAATATAGTAGGTTTTGTCAATATTGAGAGTAAGTTTGCTAATCATCATCCAGGTACATATTTTCTGTAATTCGGTATTTACAGTATTGGCTAGTATGACTGGGCTTATGTGAGAGAAGACGTATGTAGTGTCATCTGCAAATAGTGTGGGTCTGAGTAGTTTCGATGCATTTGGTAGGTCGTTTATGTAAATGAGAAAGAGAAGAGGGCCAAGGACACTTCCCTGTGGGACACCAACTGTATTTGGCTGTGTGGAAGAGTTTGCTCCATTTGTGTACACATATTGGCTTCTGTTGCTAAGGTATGACTTGAGGTAGTTGAGGGAGTGCTCTCTTATACCATAGTGTGATAATTTTATATGCAACAAATCATGGTCAAATGTAACTAAAACTTTACGCAAATCAATGAAGATCCCCAATGGGACTTCTTTTTTCTCGAGTGCAATGTATATTTGTGTTAGCATGTGTATAATAGCATCATTCGTATTTTTATTAGGCCTGAACCCAAACTGACAGGGGTTGAGTATTTTGTGGGAGATTAGGTAGGAATAGATTCGCTTATGAATTAGTTTTTCAAAGATTTTAGAGAGAGGGTGTAAGTTGGATATTGACCTATAGTTATTCTAGTCTGCTTAATCTCCTCCTTTATGTAACGGGGTGACCCTAGCTGTTTTGAGAACTGTAGGGAAGTAGAGGATTCGATGGAGGCCCATCTACAGTACGAAAACAACATAGAATCGAAAGTCAACTCTGACCCAAAGCTGTTGTATAGCCACATCAGGAGGAAGACAACAGTCAAGGACCAGGTAATCAGGCTGAGGAAAGAAGGTGGAGAGCTCACAAAAAACGACCAAGAAGTATATGAGGAACTCAACATGAGATTTAAAGAAGTATTTACAGTGGAGACAAAAAGGACTCTGGGAAGTCAAAATAGGGGGGTACAGCAACAAGGTACATGCCAACAAGTGCTGGAGAAATACACACAACCGAGGAGGAGGTAAAGAAGCTCCTAAGTGAACTTGATACCTCAAAGGCGGTGAGACGACAATATCTCTCCGTGGGTCCTTAGAGAGGAAGCAGAGATACTGTGTGTGCCACTAACAACAATTTTCAACACATCCATTGAAACGGCAACTACCTGAGGTATGGAAGACGGCAAATGTAGTCCCCATTTTTAAGAAAGGAAACAGACACGAGGCACTAAACTACAGACTAGTGTCACTGACGTGTATAGTAAGCAAAGTCATGGAAAAGATTATCAAGAGAGTGGTGGACCACCTAAAGTGGAACAAGCTTATAAACGACAACCAGCACAGATTCAGGTAAGGAAAATCCTGTGTCACAAGCCTATTGGAGTTTTATGACGGAAGACATAAGAGAGACGGGTTGGTAGATTCCATTTTCTTGGACTGCAGGAAGGCCTTCGACACAGTTCCTCACAAGAGGTTAGTGCAAAAGCTAGAGGATCAGGCACATATAACAGGAAGGGCACTGCAATGGATCAGAGAATACCTGACAGAGAGGCAACAACGAGTCATGGTATGTGATGAGGTGTCAGAGTGGGCCCTTATTACGAGCGGGATTCCATAAGGGTCAGTCCTAGGACAAGTGCTATTTTTTATGTGTGAATGACATGACGGAAGGGATAGACTCAGAAGTGTCCCTGTTTGCAGATGATGTGAAGTTAATGAGGAGAATTAAATCAGATGAGGATCAGGCAGGACTTCAAAGAGAATTGGACAGGCTGCAAGTCTGGTCCAGCAACTGGCTCCTCGATTTTAACCCCGCCAAATGCGAAGTATTGAAGATCGGTCGAAGGCAAAGAAGACCTCAGACAGAGTATAGGCTAGGCGGTAAAAGACTGCAAACCTCACTCAAGGAATAGGATCTTGGGGTGAGTATAATACCGAGCACATCTTCTCAGGCACACATCAACCAGATAACTGCTGCAGCATATGGGCGCCTGGCAAACCTGAGAATAGCGTTCTGACACCTCAGTAAGGAATCGTTCAAAACTCTGTTCACTGTGTACGTCAGATCTATATTGCAGTATGCAGCACCAGTTTGGAACCCACACCTGGTCAAGTACGTCAAGAAATCAGAGAAAGTGCAAAGGTTTGCTACAAGACTAGTTCTATAGCCAAGGGAAATGTCTTACAAAGAAAGATTAAGGGAAATCAGCCTGATGACATTTGAGGACAGGGGGTTAGGGGAGACATGATAACGACATACAAAATACTGAGAGGAATTGGCATTTGGACAGAGACAGGATGTTCCAGAGATGGAACACAGAAACAAGGGGTCATAATTGGAAGTGGAAGAATCAGATGAGTCAAAGGGATGTTAGGAAGTATTTCTTTAGTCATAATTGTCAGGAAATGGAATAGTCTGGCAATTGACGTGGTGGAGGCAGAAACCATACATAGTAAATTTAAGAAGAGGTATGAATATGAAATTGGTATATAATTCCTACAGGTTGATAAGTAAGACACATGTGGAACAGTTTGGTATCTATTCGTTTTGCCTACGCAGTAGGTTTCTTCAGTCGGGTACAGAGGAATTACAGCAGAAGAAGAAATGTGAAGACGATGTAATCAGTCTATGAGCCTCTGTACCCGACTGAAGAAGTCTACTGTGTAAGCGAAACGTTTCGGAATAAAGATACCTAAATGTTGAACATGTGTCTTACTTATCAAGAAGTGTGATAATGCTCATGCAGCAGGCAGTGACCTGGTAGCGACCAGCGAAGAGGTGGGGCCAGGAGCTATGAATCGACCCCTGAAATCACAATTAGGTAAGTTCACACACTCACACACACACACACACACACACACACACACACACACACACACACACACACACACACACACACACACACATACACACACACACACACACACACACATACACACACACACACACACACACACACATACACACACACACACACACACATACACACACACATACGCACACACACACACATACACACACACACACACACACACACACACACACACACACACACACACACACAGGCAGTAGCAACCGGTGAAGAGGCGGGGCCAGGAGCTAGGACTCGACCCCTGCAACCACAAATAGGTGAGTACAAATAGGTGAGTACACACATACTCACACACACACACACACACACACACACACACACAGTGGAGGCAGGATCCATACATAGCTTTAAGCAGAGGTACGATAAAGCTCACGGCTCAGGGAGAGTGACCTAGTAGCGATCAGTGAAGAGGCGGGGCCAGGAGCTCGGACTCGACCCCCGCAACCTCAACTAGGTGAGTACAACTAGGTGAGTACACACACACACACACACACACACACACACACACACAATGAGTACTAAAAGCTTGAGAAACCTTGGTTTCGGCTATTAAGTCGTCATTGGAGTTTGGAGGCCAGGAGTTGCAGCAACCTCTACAACCTCTGGTGGTTGAGGTGTGTGGAGGCCAAAAGCTACAGCAACTTCAGATTGTTGAGGTGTGTGGAGACCAGTAGCTTCAGCAACCTCTACAACCTCAGCACAACAATGCCCTCCTCTTCGTGGCGCAGGCGGGATAACAACCAGCTGCAGGCAACAACCAGATTACAGCCAACAACACAAAAGAGGAACTGAAGCTGGCGTCAGCCGGATTGAAAAACCTGGTCTTGTTGTTGCGCAGAGAACAATAAGGTTATGTTTCACTGTTCCAGCATCTCCATAACACTAACGCACGACGTCCACACAATGTGGGAACACAATACCGAGTATCGTGGTGCGATATGTGCACAGGATGTTTTTATAACAAGTGCAAATCGGTGTCTGATGACTGCGGGTGTCTTATGTGTCTTTGGATATGTCCTTCCTACAGGAAGAAGTATGCTTTATGTGAACCTGTTAGGTGTTTTGGCAGTGGTTATCACCCTCGATAGCTGCCTACTGGGTATGGGGATCGAGAAGATATTGTCTCTTGGGTGAGCTAGATGGCGCTGAGGAACTTGTCGCTATGTGACTAAAAATCACTCTAAAACCCACCCAAAGTGGTTAGGTCACTTAGTCTTTTTAACCTCTCTGCTCCTATCTTCCTACAACTTTCTCTTGCTTCTCTTCCTATCTCTTCCTGTCTACCCACAACCTTTTCCACTGCTCTATTCTACCCCATTTCTTCCTTTCCTCATTCGTGCCAACCCTCTTTTGAACCAACAAAAACAAAGATGGCGCTGCCCTCACCAGACAGCTGCCGTGGCGCCACGTCATGACACGGAAGATTCAGGTGTTCTTGTCAACACAATGTTTTATTTACAATATTATACTTGTACGAAACTGAAAATCATAGTGAGTAAAGTAATATAATACTTTTCTTGTAGACAAGAGTGTTTACCAAGAGGCGCTTCTCTTTCAGTATATATATACAAGCAGAGGTGTGTATTTTAGTGTATATGCACAGAGGCGTGTTTATATCTGAATGTATTTTGGTTAGGGGAAGTTTATTTCGGTGTATATACACCAATGGCTGTGTATCTATGCATTTCTTTCAATGTATATACGCCAATAGTGCATAATACATAGAGGTGCAAATATCTCATTGAATATACACCGAAATTTTTCAGAGTATATACACAAAGTTTATTTTAATCCATATTTTAGGGATTAAATTATCTTGAAGGTTAGTGTGTATTAAATCTACAGCACCAATAACCTACTTGCACTCTAAAGGCTTTAAACTTAACGCACTAATTTATTCCCTCACTCAATAGTTCATCTTCTATTCACATGATTTATCATACCTGATGGTGCTTAATAAAATTCAATTGAACTTTAAGAGAAGCCATTTGTAACCAGTAACCAGAGGTTTCGTGCGACGAGGCTCCACTCAAGGCTCCAAGTTTGTGAACGAGTGTAGTAAGTAAACTTCACAAGTTTGCGAACGAGTGTAGCGAGTTAAGTTGGCAAGTATCTGAAATAGCCGGCTTACTTTCTCTTCGGTGTTTGCAAACACACCACAGGCAGGAAGCCTGTGCTGCCGCCACGGGATTTGTAAGTTGTAAAGGAAAGAGAGACTAGTTATCGCAAGCACTTCATCGCTTGGAGGAGCACACTCAACTCTAAACACACACACACACACACACACACACACACACACACACACACACACACACACACACACACACACACACACACACACACACACACACACACATACACACACACACACATACAACAGGCCTAGTGTCTAATCGACATGTGCCTAAGACAAAATGGTAACTAAGTAACTAACATCACCACCACCACCACCACCCACACCACCACCAACCCCACCACCACCACCACCACCACCACCACCACCACCACCACCACCATTATTTAATAATACTTGGAAGAGGGAATAATTTAAAAATACAAATGACGAATTAAATGATTTATTAAACAAACTATTAATGAAAACGAACATAATAAGGGAAAACATACTGTAATTTAATATTTTAATCCCAGAGAAATAAATGAGGCGGCCAGTGAAGCCAAAACTGTAAATAGTCAAAAGAATAGTTTAATACTATAGAGATTTTTTTACGCATTAGAATGTGAGTGAAGGAACGCAGGTGAGAGCAAGACACCCTCAGTACAAGACCTGGTGAAGAAAGAACAGAACTTTTCAACGCAGCCTATGTGAACCTACTTGGAAAGAGTTTTCATGCTCTGTTATAATAATAATAATAATAATAATAATAATAATTAATAATAATGATAATCTTTACATGTACAAGAGCACAGACCACAGCTGACATCAGTGTCACTCTACAACATACAAAGCTTCTTGTTATGCTGAGCATTTCTGGAAAATTAGGTCACTTTTGTTATAGATAACATGTTCTCAGATACGACTCTTGGGAGAACAACAAAAACAAGAACGACCTCAGTACAAGAAACAGTTATAATGGTATAAGATATTATTCTAGAGAAACGAAGTTAAATACTGCAAGAAATAGACACTTGTAATTTATATACGAAATACTAAGAAACGGGAATTATGTTCTTTATTCCTAAGAGAAATTTAACACGATAAACAATAGAGATTTGTTTTAATTTCTGAATAACAGGAGGAAAAGAAAGGAAAGAAATATTATTTTTTTCCGTTAATTGTTATTGAATTCTGAAAACTGAGAGAAGTAGCAGGAACTGAGAGAAGTAGCAGGAACTGAGAGAAGTAGAGGGAACCGACAGAAGTAGTAAGAACGGAGAGAAGCAACGGGAACTAAGAGAAGTAGCGGGAACTGAGACAAGTAGCGGGAACTAAGAGAAGTAGGGGGATCTGAGAGAAGTAGCGGGAACTGAGACAAGTAGCGGGAACTAAGAGAAGTAGCGGGAACTGAGAGAAGTAGAGGGAACCGACAGAAGTAGTAAGAACGGAGAGAAGCAAAGGGAACTAAGAGAAGTAGCGGGAACTGAGACAAGTAGCGGGAACTAAGAGAAGTAGGGGGATCTGAGAGAAGTAGCGGGAACTGAGACAAGTAGCGGGAACTAAGAGAAGTAGGGGGAACTGAGAGAAGTAGCAGGAACTGAGAGAAGTAGCAGGAACTGAGAGAAGTAGGGGGAACTGAGAGAAGTAGCAGGAACTGAGAGAAGTAGCAGGAACTGAGAGAAGTAGCGGGAACTGAGAGAAGTAGCGGGAACTGAGAGAAGTAGCGGAAACTGAGAGAAGTAGCGGGAACTGAGAGAAGTAGCGGGAACTGAGAGAAGTAGTGGGAACTGAGAGAAGTAGGGGGAACTGAGAGAAGTAGCGGGAACTGAGAGAAGTAGCAGGAACTGAGAGAAGTAGGGGGAACTGAGAGAAGTAGCAGGAACTGAGAGAAGTAGCGGGAACTGAGAGAAGTAGCGGGAACTGAGAGAAGTAGCAGGAACTGAGAGAAGTAGCAGGAACTGAGAGAAGTAGCGGTAACTGAGAGAAGTAGGGGGAACTGAGAGAAGTAGCGGGAACTGAGAGAAGTAGCAGGAACTGAGAGAAGTAGCGGGAACTGAGAGAAGTAGGGGGAACTGAGAGAAGTAGCGGGAACTGAGAGAAGTAGCGGGAACTGAGAGAATTAGCGGGAACTGAGAGAAGTAGCAGGAACTGAGAGAAGTAGCGGGAACTGAGAGAAGTAGCGGGAACAGAGAGAAGTAGCGGGAACTGAGAGAGGTAGCGGGAACTGAGAGAAGTAGCAAGAACTGAGACAAGTAGCAAGAACTGAAAGAAGTAGCGGGAACTGAGAAAAGTTCCGGGAACTGAGAGAAGTAGCGGGAACTGAGAGAAGTAGCAAGAACTGAGAGAAGTAGCAAGAACTGAGACAAGTAGCGGGAACTGAGAAAAGTAGCAAGAACTGAGACAAGTAGCGGGAACTGAGAGAAGTAGCAAGAACTGAAGGATGTACCGGGAACTGAGAGAAGTGGAGGGAACTGAGAGAAGTAGCGGGAACTGAGAGAAGTAGCGGGAACTCAGAGAAGTAGCGGGAACTGAGAGAAGCAGCGGGAACTGACAGAAGTAGAGGGAACTGAGAGAAGTAGCGGGAACTGACAGAAGTAGCAAGAACTGAGAGAAGTAGCAAGAACTGAGAGAAGTAGCGGGAACTGAGAGAAGTAGAGGGAAATGAGAGAAGTAGATGGAACTGAGAGAAGTAGCAAGAACTGAGAGAAGTAGCGGGAACTGAGAGAAATAGTGGGAACTCAGAGAAGTAGAGGGAACCGAAAGAAGTAGCAAGAACTGAGAGAAGTAGCAAGAACTGAGAGAAGTAGAGGGAAATGAGAGAAGTAGCAAGAACTGAGAGAAGTAGCGGGAACTGAGAGAAATAGTGGGAACTCAGAGAAGTAGAGGGAACTGAGAGAAGTAGCAAGAACTGAGAGAAATAGCGGGAACTGAGAGAAGTAGCGGGAACCGAGAGAAGTAGAGGGAACTGCCAGAAGTAACAAGAACTGAGAGAAGTAGTGGGAACTGAGAGAAGTAGCGGGAACTGAGCGAAGTAGCGGAAACTGAGAAAAGTAGCTGGAACTGAGAGAAGTAGCTGGAACTGAGAGAAGTAGCGGGAAATGAGAGAGGTAGTGGGAACTGCGAGAAGTAGAGGGAACTGAGAGAAGAAGCGGGAACTGACAGAAGTAGCGGGAACTGAGAGAAGTAGCAAGAACTGAGAGAAGTAGCGGGAACTGAGAGAAGTAGCGGGAAATGAGAGAAGTAGCGGAAACTCAGAGAAGTAGCGGGAACTGAGAGAAGCAGCGGGAACTGAGAGAAGTAGCGGAAACAGAGAGAAGTAGCGGGAACTGAGAGAAGAAGAGGGAACTGAGAGAAGTAACGGTAGCTGAGAGAAGTAGATGGAACTGAGAGAAGTAGCAAGAACTGAGAGAAGTAGCGGGAACAGAGAGAAGTAGCGGGAACTGAGAGAAGTAGCGGTAACTGAGAGAAGTAACGGTAGCTGAGAGAAGTAGCGGGAACTGAGAGAAGTAGAGGGAACTGAGAGAAGTAGAGGGAACTGAGAGAAGTAGCGGGAACTGAGAAAAGTAGCGGGAACTGAGAGAAGTAGACGGAACTGAGAGAAGTAGCGGGAACTGACAGAAGTAGCGGGAACTGAGAAAAGTAGCGGAAACTGAGACAAGTACCGGGAACTGAGTGAAGTAGCGGGAACTGAGAGAAGTAGCGAGAACTGAGAGAAGAATAGGGAACTTTGAGAAGTAGCTGGATTTGAGAGAAGTAGCGGGAACTGAAAGAAGTAGCGGGAACAGAGATAAGTAGCAGAACTGAGAGAAGTAGTGGGAACTGAGAGAAGTAGCAAGAACTGAGACAAGTAGCAAGAACTGAAAGAAGTAGCGGGAACTGACAAAAGTACCGGGAACTGAGAGAAGTAGAGGGAACTGAGAGAAGTAGCGGGAACTGACAGAAGTAGCGGGAACTGAGAAAAGTAGCGGAAACTGAGACAAGTACCGGGAACTGAGTGAAGTAGCGAGAACTGAGAGAAGTAACGGAACTCAGAAAAGTAGCGGAAACTGAGACAAGTACCGCGAACTGACTGAAGTAGCGGGAACTGAGAGAAGTAGCAGGAACTGAGAGAAGTAGCTGGAATTGAGAGAAGAAGCGGGAACTGAGAGAAGTAGCTGGAATTGAGAGAAGAAGCGGGAACTGAGAGAAGTACCGAGAACAGAGAGAAGTAGCGGGAACTGAGAGAAGTAGCGGGAACTGAGACAAGTAGCAAAAACTGAAAGAAGTAGCAAGAACTGAAAGATGTAGCGGGAACTGAGCGAAGTGGCGGGAACTGAGAGAAGTAGCGGGAACTGAGAGAAGTAGCGGGAGCAGAGAGAAGTAGCAGGAACTGACAGAAGCAGCGGGAACTGAGAGAAGTAGCGGGAACCGACACATGTAGCAAGAACTGAGAGAAGTAGCAAGAACTGAGAAAAGTAGCGGGAACTGAGAGAAGTAGTGGGAACTCAGAGAAGTAGAGGGAACTGCCAGAAGTAACAAGAACTGAGAGAAGTAGCGCGAACTGAGAGAAGTAGAGGGAACTGAGAGAAGTAGAGGGAATTGAGAGAAGTAGCAAGAACTGAGAGAAGTATCGGGAACTGAGAGAAGTAGCGGGAACTGAGAGAAGTAGAGGGAACTGCCAGAAGTAACAAGAACTGAGAGAAGTAGTGGGAACTGAGAGAAGTAGCGGAAACTGAGAGAAGTAGCGGAAACTGAGAGAAGTAGCTGGAACTGAGAGAAGTAGCGGGATATAAGAGAGGTAGTGAGAACTGAGAGAAGTAGAGAGAACTGAGAGAAGTAGCGGGAACTGAGAGAAGTAGCGGGAACTGAGAGAAGTAGCAAGAACTGAGAGAAGTAGCGGGAACTGAGAGAAGTAGCGGGAACTGAGAGAAGTAGCGGGAAATGAGAGAAGTAGCGGGAACTGAGAGAAGTAGCGGGAACTGAGAGAAGCAGCGGAAACTGAGAGAAGTAGCTGGAACTGAGAGAAGAAGACGGAACTGAGAGAAGTAGCAAGAACTGAGAGAAGTAGCGGGAACTGAGAGAAGTAGCGAGAACTGAGAGAAGTAGCGGGAACTGAGAGAAGTAGCGGGAACTTAGAGAAGAAGCAGGAACTGAGAGAAGTAACGGTAGCTGAGAGAAGTTGAGGGAACTGAGAGAAGTAGCGGGAACTGAGAGAAGTAGCAGGAACTGAGAGAGGTAGCAAGAACCCAAAGAAGTAGCGGGAACTGAGAGAAGTAGCGGGAACTGAGAGAAGAAGAGGGAACTCAGAGAAGAAGCGGGAACTGAGACAAGTAGCGGGAACTGAGAGAGGTAGCAAGAACCCAAAGAAGTAGCGGGAACTGAGAGAAGTAGCGGGAACTGAGAGAAGAAGAGGGAACTGAGAGAAGTTGCAAGAACTGAGAGAAGTAGCGGAAACTGAGAGAAGTAGCGGGAACTGAGAGAAGTAGCGGGAACTGAGAGAAGTAACGGTAGCTGAGAGAAGTAGCGGGAACTGAGAGAAGTAGCGGGAACTGAGAGAAGCAGCGAGAACTGACAGAAGTAGAGGGAACTGAGAGAAGCAGCGGGAACTGAGAGAAGAGGAGGGAACTGAGGGAAGTAGCGGGAACCGACAGAAGTAGCAAGAACTGAGAGAAGTAGCGCGAACCAAGAAAAGTAGAGGGAATTGAGGGAAGTAGATGGAACTGAGAGAAGAAGCAAGAGCTGAGAGAAGTAGCGGGAACTGAAAGAAGTAGCGGGAACTGAGAGAAGAAGAGGGAACTGAGAGAAGTAGCAAGAACTGAGAGAAGTAGCGGGAACTGAGAGAAGTACCTCGAACTGAGAGAAGTAGCGGGAACTGAGAGAAGTAACGGTAGCTGAGAGAAGTAGATGGAACTGAGAGAAGTAGCGAGAACTGAGAGAAGTAGCTGGAACAGAGAGAAGTAGCGGGAACTGAGAGAAGTAGCGGGAACTGAGAGAAGTAGCGGGAACTGAGAGAAGTAGCGGGAACTGAGAGAAGTAGCGAGAACTGAGAGAAGTAGCGGGAACTGAGAGAAGTAACGGTAGCTGAGAGAAGTAGAGGGAACTGAGAGAAGTAGCGGGAACTGAGAGAAGTAGCGGGAACTGAGAGAAGTAGCGGGAACTGAGAGAAGAAGAGAGAACTGAGAGAAGTAGCGGGAACTGAGACAAGTAGCGGGAACTGTGAGAGGTAGCAAGAACCCAAAGAAGTAGCGGGAACTGAGAGAAGTAGCGGGAACTGAGAGAAGTAGAGGGAACTGAGAGAAGTAGCGGGAACTGAGAGAAGTAGCGGGAACTGAGAGAAGTAGCGGGAACTGAGAGAAGTAGCGGGAACTGAGAGAAGTAGCGGGAACTGAGAGAAGTAACGGTAGCTGAGAGAAGTAGATGGAACTGAGAGAAGTAGCGAGAACTGAGAGAAGTAGCGGGAACAGAGAGAAGTGGCGGTAACAGAGAGAAGTAGCGGGAACTGAGAGAAGTAGCGGGAACTGAGAGAAGTAGCGGGAACTGAGAAAAGTAGCGGGAACTGAGAGAAGTAGCGGGGAACTGAGAGAAGTAGCGAGAACTGAGAGAAGTAGCGGGAACTGAGAGAAGTAACGGTAGCTGAGAGAAGTAGAGGGAACTGAGAGAAGTAGCGGGAACTGAGAGAAGTAGCGGGAACTGAGAGAAGTAGCGGGAACTGAGAGAAGTAGCGGGAACTGAGAGAAGTAGCGAGAACTGAGAGAAGTAGCGGGAACTGAGAGAAGTAACAGTAGCTGAGAGAAGTAGAGGGAACTGAGAGAAGTAGCGGGAACTGAGAGAAGTAGCGGGAACTATGAGAAGTAGAGGGAACTGAGAGAAGTGCGGGAACTGAGAAGCAGCGGGAACTGACAGAAGCAGCGGGAACTGAGGGAAGAGGAGGGAACTGAGGGAAGTAGCGGGAACCGACATAAGTAGCAAGAACTGAGAGAAGTAGCAAGAACTGAGAGAAGTAGCGGGAACTGAGAGAAGTAGTGGGAACTCAGAGAAGTAGAGGGAACTGAGAGAAGTAGAGGGAACTGAGAGAAGTAGCGAGAACTGAGAGAAGTAGCGCTAACTGAGAGAAGTAGAGGGAACTGAGAGAAGTAGAGGGAACTGAGAGTAGTAGCAAGAACTGAGAGAAGTAGCGGGAACTGAGAGAAGTAGAGGGAAATGCCAGAAGTAACAAGAACTGAGAGAAGTAGCGGGAACTGAGAGAAGTAGTGGGAACAGAGAGAAGTAGCGGGAACTGAGAGAAGTAGCGGGAACTGAGAGAAGTAGCGGGAACTGAGAGAAGTAGAGGGAACTAAGAGAAGTAGCGGGAACTCAGAGAAGTACCCGGAACTGAAAGAAATTGCGAGAACTGAGAGAAGTAGCGGGAACTGAGACAAGTAGCGGGAACTGAGAGAAGTAGAGGGAACTGAGAGAAGTAGCGGGAACTGAGAGAAGTAGCGGGAACTGAGAGAAGTAGCGGGAACTGAGAGAAGAAGAGGGAACTGAGAGAAGTAGCGGGAACTGAGACAAGTAGCGGGAACTGAGAGAGGTAGCAAGAACGCAAAGAAGTAGGGGGAACTGAGAGAAGTAGCGTGAACTGAGAGAAGTAGCGGGAACTGAGAGAAGTAACGGAAACTGAGAGAAGTAGTGGGAACTGAGAGAAGTAACCGTAGCTGAGAGAAGTAGAGGGAACTGAGAGAAGTAGCGGGAACTGAGAGAAGTAGCGGGAACTGAGAGAAGTATGGGGAACTGAGAGAAGTAGCGGGAACTGAGAGAAGTAGCGGGAACAGAGAGAAGTGGCGGTAACAGAGAGAAGTAGCGGGAACTGAGAGAAGTAGCGGGAACTGAGAGAAGTAGCGGGAACTGAGAGAAGTAGCGGGAACTGAGAGAAGTAGCGGGAACTGAGAGAAGTAGCGAGAACTGAGAGAAGTAGCGGGAACTGAGAGAAGTAACGGTAGCTGAGAGAAGTAGAGGGAACTGAGAGAAGTAGCGGGAACTGAGAGAAGTAGCGGGAACTGAGAAAAGTAGCGGGAACTGAGAGAAGTAGCGGGGAACTGAGAGAAGTAGCGAGAACTGAGAGAAGTAGCGGGAACTGAGAGAAGTAACGGTAGCTGAGAGAAGTAGAGGGAACTGAGAGAAGTAGCGGGAACTGAGACAAGTAGCGGGAACTATGAGAAGTAGAGGGAACTGAGAGAAGTTGCGGGAACTGAGAAGCAGCGGGAACTGACAGAAGCAGCGGGAACTGAGGGAAGAGGAGGGAACTGAGGGAAGTAGCGGGAACCGACATAAGTAGCAAGAACTGAGAGAAGTAGCAAGAACTGAGAGAAGTAGCGGGAACTGAGAGAAGTAGTGGGAACTCAGAGAAGTAGAGGGAACTGAGAGAAGTAGAGGGAACTGAGAGAAGTAGCGCTAACTGAGAGAAGTAGCGCTAACTGAGAGAAGTAGAGGGAACTGAGAGAAGTAGAGGGAACTGAGAGTAGTAGCAAGAACTGAGAGAAGTAGCGGGAACTGAGAGAAGTAGAGGGAAATGCCAGAAGTAACAAGAACTGAGAGAAGTAGCGGGAACTGAGAGAAGTAGTGGGAACAGAGAGAAGTAGCGGGAACTGAGAGAAGTAGCGGGAACTGAGAGAAGTAGCGGGAACTGAGAGAAGTAGCGGGAACTGAGAGAAGTAGAGGGAACTAAGAGAAGCAGCGGGAACTGAGAGAAGTACCCGGAACTGAAAGAAATTGCGAGAACTGAAAGAAGTAGCGGGAACTGAGACAAGTAGCGGGAACTGAGAGAAGTAGAGGGAACTGAGAGAAGTAGCGGGAACTGAGAGAAGTAGCGGGAACTGAGAGAAGTAGCGGGAACTGAGAGAAGAAGAGGGAACTGAGAGAAGTATCGGGAACTGAGACAAGTAGCGGGAACTGAGAGAGGTAGCAAGAACGCAAAGAAGTAGGGGGAACTGAGAGAAGTAGCGAGAACTGAGAGAAGTAGCGGGAACTGAGAGAAGTAACGGAAACTGAGAGAAGTAGTGGGAACTGAGAGAAGTAACCGTGGCTGAGAGAAGTAGAGGGAACTGAGAGAAGTAGCGGGAACTGAGAGAAGTAGCGGGAACTAAGAGAAGTATGGGGAACTGAGAGAAGTAGCGAGAACTTAGAGAAGCAGCGGGAACTGACAGAAGTAGAGGGAACTGAGAGAAGTAGCGGGAACTGAGAGAAGTAGAGGGAACTGAGAGAAGAGGAGGGAACTGAGGGAAGTAGCGGGAACTGAGAGAAGAGGAGGGAACTGAGGGAAGTAGAGGGAACTGAGAGAAGAGGAGGGAACTGAGAGAAGCAGCGAGAACTGACAGAAGTAGAGGGAACTGAGAGAAGTATGGGGAACTGAGAGAAGAGGAGGGAACTGAGGGATGTAGCGGGAACCGACAGAAGTAGCAAGAACTGAGAGAAGTAGCAAGAACCGAGAGAAGTAGCGGGAACATAGAGAAGTAGAGGGAACTGAGAGAAGTACAGGGATCTGAGAGAAGTGGCAAGAACTGAGAGTAGTAGAGGGAACTGAGAGAAGTAGCGGGAACTGAGAGAAGTAGCGGGAACTGAGAGAAGTAGAGGGAACTGCCAGAAGTAACAAGAAATGTGAGAAGTAGTGGGAACTGAGAGAAGTAGCGGGAACTGCGAGAAGTAGCGGAAACTGAGAGAAGTAGCTGGAACTGAGAGAAGTAGCGGGAAATGAGAGAAGTAGCGGGAACTGAGAGAAGTAGCGGGAACTGAGAGAAGTAGCGGGAACTGAGAGAAGCAGCGGGAACTGAGAGAAGTAGCGTAAACTGAGAGAAGTAGCGCGAACTAACAGAAGATGAGGGAACTGAGAGAAGTAGCAAGAACTGAGAGAAGTAACGGGAACTGAGAGAAGTAGCGGGAACTGAGAGAAGTAGCGGGAACTGACAGAAGTAGCGGGAACTGAGAGAAGAAGCGGTAACTGAGAGAAGTAGCGTGAACTGAGAGAAGTAGCGGGAACTGAGAGAAGTAGCGAGAACTGAGGGAAGTAACTGTAGCTGAGAGAAGTAGATGGAACTGAGAGAAGTAGCGGGAACTGACAGAAGTAGAGGGAACAGAGAGAAGTAGCGGGAACTGACAGAAGTAGCGGGAACTGAGAGAAGAAGCGGTAACTGAGAGAAGTAGCGTGATCTGAGAGAAGTAGATGGAACAGAGAGAAGTAGCGAGAACTGAGAGAAGTAGCGGAAACTGAGAGAAGTAGCGGAAACTGAGAGAAGTAACAGTAGCTGAGAGAAGTAGAGGGAACTGAGAGAAGTAGCGGGAACTGAGAGAAGTAGCGGGAACTGAGAGAAGTAGCGGGAACTGAGAGAAGAAGCGGGAACTTAGAGAAGTAACGGTAGCTGAGAGAAGTAGAGGGAACTGAGAGAAGTAGCGGGAACTGAGAGAAGCAGCGGGAACTGAGAGAAGTAGCGGGAACTTAGAGAACAAGCGGTAACTGAGAGAAGTAGCGGGAACTGAGAGAAGTAGCGGGAACATAGAGAAGTAACGGTAGCTGAGAGAAGTAGAGGGAACTGAGAGAAGTAGCGGGAACTGAGAGAAGTAGTGGGAACTGATAGAAGTAGCGGGAACTGAGAGAAGTAGCGGGAACTTAGAGAAGAAGCGGTAACTGAGAGAAGTAGCGGGAACTGAGAGAAGTAGCGGGAACTGAGAGAAGTAGCGGGAACTGAGAGAAGTAGCGGGTACTGAGAGAAGAAGCGGGAACTGAGAGAAGTAGCGGAAACTGAAAGAAGTAGCGAGAACTGGGAGAAGTAGCAAAAACTGAGAGAAGTAGTGGTAAATGAGAGAAGTAGCTGGAAGTGAGAGAAGTAGCGGGAACTGAGAGAAGTAGCAAGAAC
This sequence comes from Cherax quadricarinatus, assembly GCF_038502225.1. Classification (NCBI taxonomy): domain Eukaryota; kingdom Metazoa; phylum Arthropoda; class Malacostraca; order Decapoda; family Parastacidae; genus Cherax; species Cherax quadricarinatus. The sequence continues at coordinate 22,467,128 of NC_091304.1, forward strand.
TGAGAGAAGTAGTGGGAACTGAGAGAAGTAACGGGAACTGAGAGAAGTAGCGGGAACTGACAGAAGTAGCGGGAACTGAGAGAAGTAGCGGGAACTGAGAGAAGTAGCGGGAACTGAGAGAAGTAACGGGAACTGAGAGAAGTAGCGGGAACTGACAGAAGTAGCAACAACTGAGAGAAGTAGCAACAACTGGGAGAAGTAGCAACAACTGGGAGAAGTAGCAACAACTGGGAGAAGTAGCAACAACTGTGAGAAGTAGCAACAACTGGGAGAAGTAGCAACAACTGTGAGAAGTAGCAACAACTGGGAGAAGTAGCAACAACTGGGAGAAGTAGCAACAACTGGGAGAAGTAGCAACAACTGGGAGAAGTAGCAACAACTGGGAGAAGTAGCAACAACTGGGAGAAGTAGCAACAACTGGGAGAAGTAGCAACAACTGGGAGAAGTAGCAACAACTGGGAGAAGTAGCAACAACTGGGAGAAGTAGCAACAACTGGGAGAAGTAGCAACAACTGGGAGAAGTAGCAACAACTGGGAGAAGTAGCAACAACTGGGAGAAGTAGCAACAACTGGGAGAAGTAGCAACAACTGGGAGAAGTAGCAACAACTGGGAGAAGTAGCAACAACTGGGAGAAGTAGGAACAACTGGGAGAAGTAGCAACAACTGGGAGAAGTAGCAACAACTGGGAGAAGTAGCAACAACTGGGAGAAGTAGCAACAACTGGGAGAAGTAGCAACAACTGGGAGAAGTAGCAACAACTGGGAGAAGTAGCAACAACTGGGAGAAGTAGCAACAACTGGGAGAAGAAGCAACAACTGGTAGAGGTAGCAACAACTGGGAGAAGTAGCAACAACTGGGAGAAGTAGCAACAACTGGGAGAAGTAGCAACAACTGGGAGAAGTAGCAACAACTGGGAGAAGTAGCAACAACTGGGAGAAGTAGCAACAACTGGGAGAAGTAGCAACAACTGAGAGAAGTAGCAACAACTGGGAGAAGTAGCAACAACTGGGAGAAGTAGCAACAACTGGGAGAAGTAGCAACAACTGGGAGAAGTAGCAACAACTGGGAGAAGTAGCAACAACTGGGAGAAGTAGCAACAACTGGGAGAAGTAGCAACAACTGAGAGAAGTAGCAACAACTGAGAGAAGTAGCAACAACTGGGAGAAGTAGCAACAACTGAGAGAAGTAGCAACAACTGGGAGAAGTAGCAACAACTGGGAGAAGTAGCAACAACTGGGAGAAGTAGCAACAACTGGGAGAAGTAGCAACAACTGGGAGAAGTACCAACAACTGGGCAACAACTGGGAGAAGTAGCAACAACTGGGAGAAGTAGCAACAACTGGGAGAAGTAGCAACAACTGGGAGAAGTAGCAACAACTGGGAGAAGTAGCAACAACTGGGAGAAGTAGCAACAACTGCAACAACTGGGAGAAGTAGCAACAACTGGGAGAAGTAGCAACAACTGTGAGAAGTAGCAACAACTGGGAGAAGTAGCAACAACTGGGAGAAGTAGCAACAACTGCAACAACTGGGAGAAGTAGCAACAACTGGGAGAAGTAGCAACAACTGGGAGAAGTAGCAACAACTGGGAGAAGTAGCAACAACTGGGAGAAGTAGCAACAACTGGGAGAAGTAGCAACAACTGGGAGAAGTAGCAACAACTGTGAGAAGTAGCAACAACTGGGAGAAGTAGCAACAACTGGGAGAAGTAGCAACAACTGGGAGAAGTAGCAACAACTGGGAGAAGTAGCAACAACTGGGAGAAGTAGCAACAACTGTGAGAAGTAGCAACAACTGGGAGAAGTAGCAACAACTGGGAGAAGTAGCAACAACTGGGAGAAGTAGCAACAACTGGGAGAAGTAGCAACAACTGTGAGAAGTAGCAACAACTGTGAGAAGTAGCAACAACTGGGAGAAGTAGCAACAACTGTGAGAAGTAGCAACAACTGGGAGAAGTAGCAACAACTGGGAGAATTAGCAACAACTGGGAGAAGTAGCAACAACTGGGAGAAGTAGCATCAACTGGGAGAAGTAGCAACAACTGGGAGAAGTAGCAACAACTGGGAGAAGTAGCAACAACTGGGAGAAGTAGCAACAACTGGGAGAAGTAGCAACAACTGGGAGAAGTAGCAACAACTGGGAGAAGTAGCAACAACTGGGAGAAGTAGCAACAAATGGGAGAAGTAGCAACAAATGGGAGAAGTAGCAACAACTGGGAGAAGTAGCAACAACTGGGAGAAGTAGCAACAACTGGGAGAAGTAGCAACAACCGGGAGAAGTAGCAACAACTGGAAGAAGTAGCAACAACTGGGAGAAGTAGCAACAACTGGGAGAAGTAGCAACAACTGGGAGAAGTAGCAACAACTGGGAGAAGTAGCAACAACTGGGAGAAGTAGGAACAACTGGGAGAAGTAGCAACAACTGGGAGAAGTAGCAACAACTGGGAGAAGTAGCAACAACTGGGAGAAGTAGCAACAACTGGGAGAAGTAGCAACAACTGGGAGAAGTAGCAACAACTGGGAGAAGTAGCAACAACTGGGAGAAGTAGCAACAACTGGGAGAAGTAGCAAGAACTGAGAGAAGTAGTGGGAACTGAGAGAAGTAGCAACAACTGAGAGAAGTAGCAACAACTGTGAGAAGTAGCAACAACTGGGAGAAGTAGCAACAACTGAGAGAAGTAGCAACAACTGGGAGAAGTAGCAAGAACTGAGAGAAGTAGTGGGAACTGAGAGAAGTAGCAACAACTGAGAGAAGTAGCAACAACTGAGAGAAGTAGCAACAACTGGGAGAAGAAGCAACAACTGGGAGAAGTAGCAAGAACTGAGAGAAGTAGTGGGAACTGAGAGAAGTAGCAACAACTGAGAGAAGTAGCAACAACTTGGAGAAGTAGCAACAACTGAGAGAAGTAGCAACAACTGAGAGAAGTAGCAACAACTGAGAGAAGTAGCAACAACTGAGAGAAGTAGCAACAACTGAGAGAAGTAGCAACAACTGAGAGAAGTAGCAACAACTGGGAGAAGTAGCAACAACTGAGAGAAGTAGCAACAACTGAGAGAAGTAGCAACAACTGAGAGAAGTAGCAACAACTGGGAGAAGTAGCAACAACTGGGAGAAGTAGCAACAACTGGGAGAAGTAGCAACAACTGAGAGAAGTAGCAACAACTGAGAGAAGTAGCAACAACTGAGAGAAGTAGCAACAACTGAGAGAAGTAGCAACAACTGAGAGAAGTAGCAACAACTGAGAGAAGTAGCAACAACTGGGAGAAGTAGCAACAACTGGGAGAAGTAGCAAGAACTGAGAGAAGTAGTGGGAACTGAGAGAAGAAGCAACAACTGAGAGAAGTAGCAACAACTGAGAGAAGTAGCAACAACTGAGAGAAGTAGCAACAACTGAGAGAAGTAGCAACAACTGAGAGAAGTAGCAACAACTGAGAGAAGTAGCAACAACTGAGAGAAGTAGCAACAACTGAGAGAAGTAGCAACAACTGAGAGAAGTAGCAACAACTGAGAGAAGTAGCAACAACTGAGAGAAGTAGCAACAACTGAGAGAAGTAGCAACAACTGAGAGAAGTAGCATCAACTGAGAGAAGTAGCAACAACTGAGAGAAGTAGCATCAACTGAGAGAAGTAGCAACAACTGAGAGAAGTAGCAACAACTGAGAGAAGAAGCAACAACTGAGAGAAGAAGCAACAACTGAGAGAAGAAGCAACAACTGGGAGAAGTAGCAACAACTGAGAGAAGTAGCAACAACTGAGAGAAGAAGCAACAACTGAGAGAAGAAGCAACAACTGAGAGAAGTAGCAACAACTGAGAGAAGTAGCAACAACTGAGAGAAGTAGCAACAACTGAGAGAAGTAGCAACAACTGGGAGAAGCAGCAACAACTGGGAGAAGTAGCAACAACTGAGAGAAGTAGCAACAACTGAGAGAAGTAGCAACAACTGAGAGAAGTAGCAACAACTGGGAGAAGTAGCAACAACTGAGAGAAGTAGCAACAACTGAGAGAAGTAGCAACAACTGAGAGAAGTAGCAACAACTGAGAGAAGTAGCAACAACTGAGAGAAGTAGCAACAACTGAGAGAAGTAGCAACAACTGAGAGAAGTAGCAACACCTGAGATAAGTAGCAGGACTGTGAATAAGTAATGAATAAACTGAGGAAGATTTCTGTGAAAAAAAAAATATAATGAAAAATCATTGAATTATGACCTCGTTCAGGAGAGTTAGTGAGAGACATGTTTGCTTGTTGGTGCCTGTGTTGTCATTGTGTTGCTGGTTTGTACAGCTGGTCAGGTTGTTGGTGCTCAGGCAGCCGGGTTGTGCTGCTGGTGCCTGTGCTGCCGGCAGTGCTGACGGTGTCCGTGGGGCAGCTGGTTGTGCTGCTGGTGCCTGTACACTGGTCAGTTGCTGCGCTTCAGGCACTGGCAGCGCTGACGGTGTCTGTACAGCTGGCTGCGTTGCTGGTGCTTGTGCTGAAGCTGGTGCGGTTGATGGCGTCCAAAGGTGTCGGTCGTGTTGTTGGCGCCAGGGCAGCCGGGTTGTGCTGCTGGTGCTGTGTGCAGCTGGTAGTGTTGATGGTGTCTGTGGGCAGCTGGTTGTGTTGTTGGTGTTTGTGTTGTTGGTCGCGTTGATGGCGTCCAGGCAGCTGGTTGTGTTGTTGGAAGTTCAGGCAGCTGGTTGTGTTGCTGGTCTGTGTGGGCAGCTGGTAGTGTTGTTGGTGTTTGGGCAGCCATTGCGCTGTTGCGCCTGTGCTACCGGCAGCGCTGGATGGCGTCCGTAAGCAGCCGCGGTGCTGCTGGTGCCTGTGCTGCTCGGTCGCGTTGCCGTGCCAGGCGTCGGCCGTGCTGCTGGTGCCTGTGCTGTTTCGGCCGTGCTGCCGCGCTCAGGCAGCCACCGTGCTGCCGGCGTCCGTGCGCAGCTGGTCGTGGTTGCTGGCGCTCTGTGCTGCCGGCAGCGCTGATGGCGTCCGTGGGCGCCGCAGTCGTTGTTGGCGCCTGTGCTGCGCCTGGTCGTGTTGCCGGCGCTCAGGGGCTACCGGCAGCGCTGATGGCAGTCCGTGCTGTTGGCTGCGCTGCTGCGCTCAGGCAGCCGGTCGCGTTGTTGGTGCCTGTGCGTCGGGTGCGCTGATGGTGTCTGTGGGCAGCTGGTTGTGTTGTTGGTGTTTGCGTTGTTTCGGCAGTGCTGATGGTGTCCGTGCTGAAGCCGGTCGTGCTTGCTGGTGCTCAGGCGCTGGTCGTGTTGTTGGTGCTCAGGGGCAGCCAGAAGCGCTGATGGCGTCCGGGGCAGCTGGTCGTGGCTGCGTTTGTGGGCAGCTGGTTGTGTTGATGGTGTCCAGGGCGCCATTGTGCTGTTGGTGTCCAGGGGTTGCCACCGTGTTGTTGGTGTCCAGGGGCAGCTGGCAGTGTTGCTGGTGCCTGTGGCAGCTGGCTGTGTTGCTGGTGCTCAGGCAGCCAGGTGCTGATGGTGTCCGTGGGGCAGCCAGCAGTGTTGCTGGTGTTTGTGTTGCGCTGGTCGTGTCGGCTGGTATTCAGGCAGCTGGTCGTGTTGCTGGTGTTTGTGTTACCGGTAGTGCTGGATGGTGTCCGTACAGCCGGGTCGTGCCGCTGGTGTCTGTGGGCAGCTGGTTGTGTTGTTGGTGTCTGTGGGCAGCTGGCAAAGGTTGGTGCCTGTAAGCAGCCTGGTAGTGCTTGTTGGTGTCCGTGGGCATTGGTGCAGTGCTGTTGGTGCTCAGGGCAGCTGCAGGTTGTTGGTGTCCAGTGCAGCTGGTAGCGTTGTTGTGTCCGTGCGAAAGCTGGTAGTGTTGTTGGTGTCTGTGGGCAGCTGGTTGTGTTGTTGGTGTTTGTGGGCAGCTGGTTGTGTTGTTGGTGTTTGTGGGCAGCTGGTTGTGTTGTTGGTGTTTGTGGGCAGCTGGTTGTGTTGTTGGTGTTTGTGGGCAGCTGGTTGTGTTGTTGGTGTCTGTGGGCAGCCAATAAAGTTGTTGGTGCTCTGTGGGCAAGGCAGTGCCGACAGTCCGTGCGTCGGCTGCGCTGCCGGTGCCTGTGCTGCCGGCTGTGCTGATGGTGTCCGTGTTGGTCAGGTTGCCGGGCGTCCGTGCTGCTGGCCGTGCTTGCTGGGCGTCCGCGCCAGCCGGCGCTGCTGGCGTCTGTGCTGCGCCGTCGCCGTTGGCGCCTGTGCTGCCGCAGCGCTGACGGCGTCCGTAAAGGCCGGCAGCGCTGCTGGTGCCCAGGCAGCCGTCAGTTGCCGGTGCCTGTGCAGCCGGTCGCGCTTGCTGGTGCTCAGGAAGCAGCCAGAGAAAAACGGATGGCAACCAGGCAGCCGGTCGTGTTGCTGGCGTCCGTGCTGTTACCGTGCTGTTGGCGCCGTGCGTTTTTGGCAGTTGTTGGTGCTCCAGGCGTCGGCAGTGCTTGCTGGTGTCCGTACAGCCAGCGCTGCTGGTGCTCAGGCAGCCGGCAGTGCTGTTGCGTCCAGCAGCTGGCAGTGCCGTTGCGTCCGTGCAGCCGGCAGCGCTGCTGGTGTCCGTGCGCAGTCGGTCAGCGGCTGGTGCCTGTGCTGCTGGCCGTGCTGCCGGCGTCCGTGTCGGGCCGCGCTGCCGGTGCGTCCGTGTCACCGGTGCCGCTGGTGTCCGTGCAGCCGGCTGCGTTGCCGGCAGCCTGTGCTGCTGGTCAGTTGGTTGGCGCCCTGTGCGTACTGGTCAGCTTCGTTGCGTCCGTGGGCAGCTGGTTGCGTTGTTGGTGTTTGTGCGTCATTGTGTTTGCTGGTGCTTCAGGCAGCCGGTCGTGCTGTTGGTGTCCGTGTGCTACTGCGTCGGATGGTGTCCGTAAGCAGCCACAGGTTGTTGGTGCTCAGGCTACTGGTCAGTTGTTGGTGTCCGTAAGCCAGGTGCGTTGCTGGCGCCTGTGCTGTCGGCAGTGCTGATGGTGTCCAAAGCAGCTGGTCGTGCTGCTGGTGTCCGTGGGCAGCTGGCTGCGCTGTTGGTGTCCAGCAGCCGGCAGTGCTGCTGCGTCCGTGGAATGGCTGTGCTGCTGGTGTCCAGGCAACCTGGTCAGGTTGTTGGCGCTTGTGCTGTTGGTCGTTGCTGGTGTCCGTGGGCAGCTGGTGCGTTGGTTGGTGTCCGTGGGCTGTACCGGCAGTGCTGTTGTGTCCGTAAGCGCTGGTTGTGCTGTTGGCAACTGTACAACCCGGTCAGGCGTTGGTGCTTCAGGTTGAGTCACAAAGGTTGGTAGTCCGTAAGCAGCCGGGCAGTGCTGCTGGTGCCTGTGCAGCCGGCTGTGCTGCTGGTGTCCGGGGCACCCGGTCAAAGGTTGGTGCTCAGCACCCGGTCGTGCCGTTGGCGGCCTGTAAGCAGCTGGCCGTGCTGTTGGCGCTCAGGGCTGTCGGCTGCGCTTGCTGGCGCCTGTGCGCCGGGCAAGCCCTTCGGCTGGCGCTCAGGCAAACTGGCTGTGCTGCGCCGGGTGACTGTAGGCAGCCGGGTCAGGCTGTTGGCGCCCAAAGGCCGGCCGTGCTTGCCGCGCCTGTGCCAGCCGGTCGTGCTTGTTGGTGTCCAGCACCTGGTCGTGCTGGTTGGCGTCCGTGGGCCAACCGGTCAGTTGTTGGCGTCCGTGCTACCGGTCGCGCTGCTGGTGCTCAGGCTGCCAGGCGCTGTTGGTGCCTGTGGGGCAGCCACCGTGCTGCTGCGATCAGGGCAGCCGTCGTGCTGTTGGCGCTCAGTACGTCGGTCGCAGTTGCCGGGTGCTCAGGCAATGGCAAAGTGCCGTTGGTGCCTGTGCTGTCGGTCAAAAGGTTGGCGCCCAGGCACCGGGTCAGTTGTCAAGTGCTCAAAGAAATGGTCAGTTATTGGTGCCTGTGCTGCTCGGGTCGTGCTGCTGGCGCTCAGGCAGCCATCTGTGCCAAGCTGGCGTCTGTGCTGCTCGGTCGTGCTGTTGGCGCCTGTGTGGGTCAATGTTTGTTGGTGCTTCCAGTGCTGAAACAATAAAAGGCTGTGCCTTGTGCTGCATCATTCGTGCTGCTGCGGCCTGTGCGTATCATCGCGCTGTCAGCGCGCCCAGGCAGCCGGGTCAGTGCCAATGGGTGCCTGTGCTCGGTCGTGCTGCTGGTGCCTGTGCTACCGGTCGTGCTGCTGGTGCCTGTGCTGCCGGTCGCGCCGCTGGTGCCTGTGCGTCATTGCAGTTGCTGGTGCTCAGCAGCCAGGTCGTCATTACGCCTGTGCCGTCATCGTGCTGCTGGTATCAGGCTGTCGTCAGGCTGTCAAGCCTGTGCTGTTTCGGGTCGTGCTGTTGGCGTTTGTGGGGCGCTGGCTGCGGGTTGTTGGTGCTTCAGGCAGCCTGGTGCGTTGCTGGCGTCCGTGCAGCCGTCGTGCTGTTGCGTCCGTGGGCGCCACAGTTACTGGTGTCCGTACGCATTGGCAGTGCTGCTGGTGTCCGTGTAGCTGGGCCGCGCTGCTGGCGCTCAGGAGCCGTCGTGCTTGTCCGCGCCGTGCCAGCCATCGTTGTTGGCGTTTTACAGCCAATGCGCCGCTGGCAGTCTGTAGCAGCCATTGCATTACCGCGCCTGTGGCATGCTCGGCAGCGCCGTTGCGCCTGTGCTGCCGGTCGTGCCGTTGCGTTTGTGCAGCCATTGTGCTTGTTGAGGCTTTAAGCACAATGCGCCGTCAGTGCTCAGGGGCAGCTAATTGTGCTGTTGGCGGTTTATCGGCACTGGTCGCTGTTGCGCCTGTACAGCCGGTCAGTTGCTTGCGTCAGGCCATCAACGCTGCTGGCGCTCAGGCTGTCGGTCAGCCGTTGGTGCTCAGGCATTGATCGTGCCTGCCGGGCGCCTGTACAAATGGCAGTGCTGCCGCGCCTGTGCTGTCATCGTGCTGTTGGCGCCTGCGCGCTGGTCAGGCCGCTGCGCTCAGGCAAATGGTCAGTTGCTGCGCCTGTGCTGTCGTCAGGCCATTGGCGCCTGTGCCAGCCACCGCGCTGCCGGCGCGCCTGTGCTGTCGGGCAGCGCTGTCGTAGCCTGTGCTGCCGGCCGCGGCTCGCTGGCGCCTGTGCGCCGGGCCGCGCCTGCCGGCGCCTGTGCCAGCCGCAGCGCTGCTGGTGCCTGCGCTGCCGGTCGTGCTGGCGCTCGTGCGTCGGCCGTGCCGCTGGTGCCTGTAAGCAGCCAATGTGCTGTTGCGTCCGTGCTAAACTGGTCAGCCGCTGGTGCCTGGTGTCGGTCGTGCCGTCAAGCCTGCGCTACCGGCTGTGCTTGCCGGTGCCTGCGCTGCCGGTCGCGCCGTTGGCGCTCAGGCGTCATCGCGCTGTTGGCGCCTGCGCTGCTCAGTCGCGCCGCTGCGCCCGTGCTGCCGGTCAGCCGCTGCGCCTGTGCTGCCGGCTGCGCCGTTGCGCCTGTGCCGTCGGGTCGCGCTTGTCGGCGCCTGCGCAGCCGGTCAAACAGCCGCGCCCAGGCGAAATGGTCAGGCCGTCGGCGCCTGTGCTGCGCCGGTCAGGCCGGCGCCAGGCGCCGGCCGTAATTGCTGGCGCTCTGTGCCACGGCCGCGCCGTTGGCGCCTGTGCTGCCCGTCGCGCTGCCGGTGCCTGTGCTGTTTCGGTCGCGCTGTCGGCGCCTGTACAGCCAACAGCTGCCGGTGCCTGGGGCACGTTGCGTCATGGCGTCCGTGCGCCATCAGCGTTGCGCCGTGGCACCGGTCAGCTGTTGGCGTCCGGCGTCAGTGCTGTTGGCGTCCGTGGTCGGCTGCGTTGCCGGGCGCTCAGGGGAGTCATTGCGCTTGTCCGTGTCCGTGCTGCCGGTCAGGCTGTTGGCGCTCAGCAGCCGGTCAGCCGCTTGCGTCAGAGCGTCGGTCGCAGCCATTGGCGCCTTGGCGCGTTTCGGCAGTGCTTGCTGCGCTCAGGGCAGCCGGGCCGCGCTGCCGGCGCCTGTGCTGCTCGGCCGCGCTGCTGGCGCCTCGGGCCAGCCGGTCGCGCCGCCGGTGCTCCAAAGGCCGCTCGTGCTGCGGCGCTTGCGGCTGTCGGTCGCGCTGCTGTGCTCAGGCAGCCGCTGTGCTTGCTGCGCTCAGGTACACCGGTCGTGCTGCTGGCGCCTGTGCGCTTCGGCCGTGCTGTCGCGCCTGTGCCACCGATCAGGCCTGGGTTGGCGCCTGTGCTGCTCGGCAGCGCTAAGGGCGCCTTGTGTTGCTCGGGTCAGCTGTTGGTGCCTCTGTGTACAGCCGGTCAAAGGTTTATGCCTGTGGCAGCCATTGTGTTGTTGTACTTGCAAAGCAGTCATTGTGCGGCCGCGGCTTGTGTTGTCATTCGTGCTGTCTTGCGCTTGTGCTGTCGGCAGCGTTGTCGCGCCTGTGCGTTCGGTACGTGCTGCTGCGCTTGTGCGTCATTGCGCTGCTGGCGCCTGCGCCACCGCGCTGCTGGTGCCCAGCAGTCATCGCGCCTGGCTGGTGCCTGTGCCAGCCATACCGTGCTGGCTGGCGTCGCGCGTCGGTCGTGCTGCTGGTGTCCAAAGCAACAGGCGCTGTTGGCGCTCGTTGTGGGCAGTCAATAAAGGTTGCGTTTGTGCGCCTGGTCGTGCCGCTGGCGGTCACAGCAGCTGGTCAAAGCTGCTGGTGTCAGCACATTGGCAGTGCTGGTTGGCGCCTAGGCAGCCACTGTGTTGCTGGTGGCCCAGGCAAACGGTCGCCGCGGTGCCTGCGCACGGCTGCGTTGCTGGTGCTCAGGCAGTCATTGGGTTGCTGGTGGCTCAGCAGCCGCCCAGCGGTTGGTACCAGGCGTTCAGTCGTGGTTGCTGGTGCCTGCGCAGCTGGTCGTGCTATGGTGTTTAAAAGCAGCCACTGTGCTTGGCTGCGCCTAGGCCAGCCATCGTGCCAGTTGCGCCAGCAGCCACAAAGGTTGCGCTCAGGCCAGCCGGGTCGTGCTGCTGGTGCCTGTGTGTCGGTCAAATGCCGGTGCTTGCGCAGCCGCCGTTGTTGGTGCTCACAGCCACGCGTCGGAAAGTCAGGGGCGTCATTGTGCTATTTGGTGCCTGTGCAGCTGGCGCATTGCTGGTGTCAGGCCAGTCATCAGGTTGTTGAGGCCCAGCAGCTGGTCAGCTTGTCTTGTGTTTGCAGCCACAAAGTGTTGGTGCTCAGGCAGCCACAAAGACAGGTTTGTAAGCAAATAAATGGTTGCATCTGTACAGCCAATACAGTTGTTGGTGTCCGGGGGTTGAAATGGTCAGCTATTGGTGTCCAAACTGTTGCTGGTGTCCGTGGAAGCTGGGCTGTGCTACACAGGCTAGGAGCCACAGTTGTCTGGTGTTCAAAGCAGTCAGTCGCTGTTGGTGTTTAGCAGTCATTGTGCTGTTGGTGTTTGTGGTGCAGTCATTGCACATTGCGCCTGTAGGCAGTCAGTGCTGCTGGTGCTTGTGTTGTTGGCTTGTGCTGCTGGTGCTCAGCAGCTGTCAGTTATTGTGTTTTGGGCAGCCATTAAAAGCTGTTAAGTCAAAGGTCACAGTTGGTGCTTCATGGCAGCCATTGTAAGCACAGGTTTGTGGGCAAACATTGTGTTGTTGCGCTCTGTGCTGCTGGCCAGTTGTTGCGCTCAGGTCGGTCGCCGTCAGCTCAGCAATACCGTGCTGGTTGCAGGCCCAGGGCGCCGGCAGTGCTGTTGGTGCGCCCGAAAGAGCCACGTGCTGGTTGCGCTCAGGCAGTCAGCTCGTGGCTTGTTGCGCCTGTGCTGCGTCATCGTGCCGCCCGCCGGGTGCCTGTGCAGCCATTGTGCCAGGCTGGTGCCCAGCGCTCACAGCCGTCGGTGCCTGGTGCGTTTCGGTGCGTCACCGCGCCTGTGTAGCCACAGGTTGCCAGGCTCTGTGGCCCGCAGTGTCGGTTGCTCAGGGCAGCCACGGAAGTATTGGCGCCTGTGGCAGCTCGGTCGTGCTGCTGCGCCCAGGCAGCCGGCTGCGCTGGTTGGTGCTCAGGCAGCCGCTAGTGCACAGCCCGCAGGGCAGCCATTGCGCGTTGCGTCCGTGCAGCCACGCTGTTGCGTCCGTGCGTCGGTGTTTGTTGGCGTCCGTGGAACATTGCATTGCTTGGTACCAGGGGAGCCACGTTGTCTGTGTCTGTGTGCAGCCATTGTGCTGTTGGTGCTCGGGCCAGCCACGTACGGTTGGTGCTCAGAAGCAGCCATTGCATTTACTTCGGTGGCCTGTAGGCAGTCAGTGCTAATAGCGCCTAGGCAGCCACAAAGCTGTAGTTGGACTATGGGGAAGCTGCTGTTTTAAAGCTGGGAGATACACGGTGGTGTTTGTGGTGAAGCTGTTACGAACAATACCTCTTACACAGTCTCTGTTGAGTTTGGTTTTATGAAAATAAAACCAGTGTTATTGTGAACACCAGTAAAATGAATGTGTTTTAATCTTAATATTTATCAATACATATTTAGCATTAAATGCGTATCTCCGGGTAAATACACGTTAAAAATATGTGCTCGTTATCACGCTCATACACCAACACCCATACGTACACACACACACATAAATATAAACCTGAACAAAATACCTCAGTGAAAATAGGAAATAATACCTATTTTCCCTATGGTATCTTTTCATATTTGCAAGCAGTTTTTTTGCGATTTCTTTCATTCAAAAACATGTGTGTGTATGTAGACACAAGCATGGCAATAAAGCATTTGCACACGTTTCCCCAACAGACGCTGATCCACTATTTATAAGAGCAGACATGGGAGAGAGGGAATGTGGTGAAGGGGATCAGGAAGTACGTGACTTTGAGAAGATACTGTGAGAGTATGGGCGAAAGCATCAGAATGAATGAGGGGTAAGAAATGGGGTCCTCCAAGGATTAACACTAGGGCCACTTCTCTTCCCGCCATGTAAATGACATACCAGAAGGGGGTTGAATTCTGCGTTACCTTGTAAATGATTCGAAGAATTACAACGAGATAGGACTTCAGAGAGATTTAAGGTAGTGGGGTGGTGAGCGAGTTGAGTACTGGAGGTCATTCTGAACGTGTGCAGGGTAATGTAGATCAGGTAAAGAGAGAGAAGACCGGGAATGAAGTAAAGCACAAGCTGGAAGGAGAGGAAGTATAATTGTCGAAGAACAAAGAGTATCTGGGAGTGTTAATAACCACCAAATATACCACTGCAGGAGCACAGCAGCCGTATGACGTCATACGTGAGGACGTCAATGTTCAGTACATTAGTGTTATTGTATGTGGGGAGATGTATGAACGTGTTATTGAAGATAGGAAGATGTATGAACGTGATCATTGAAGATGGGAAGTTGTATGAACGTGATCATTGAAGATAGGAAGTTGTATGAACTATCAGTGTCCGCTCTTCCCTCTCGCTCTACTACGTAGATAACATCTTTGCTCTGTTGCCTCATGACTCTAGTCCCTCCCAACCATTTCTGGATGTCCTTAATAATCTTGCCTCTTCCCTCAAGTTTAAAGCTGAATGATAATCTAATTCTTTGCTTCCTTTCCATGATATAAACATTCCACCGCTCACATACAGGTTTTGTTTTTTTCGTGATTCGCGGAGAAAGCAAAACCTTTTCTTACCATAATCCCTGTCAAGTGTTCTTATTTCTCTCTTTCTCAATGCTCTCCGCATTTGTGACCCCCAGTTCCTTGAATCGGAAATTTCCACTCATCTTAATTCATTCTCTTGTCTTGGCTTTTCATTTCATAAACTCTGCCTTCTCACGTGCTAAACGGACTTTCTTCTCTCCCAAACTCTCTACTCCTGGGAACTCTCCTGTTCTCTGCCTTCCCTATATTTCCACTGTTTCTAATCTCAACAAGTCTCTCCGTTCCTTAAACATCAAAATCACTTTTCTCCTGACTAACACTCTTCGCAGCAATTTAATTCATATCTCTTCGCCCTCTGTAGATGCTCCTGGTGTCTACTCTATCTCATGCTCCTCTTGTCCTCTTTAGTGCTTTGGAGAAACTGGCTCTTCTCTTTCTGACAGACTCAGGGAGCACAAAAGTAGTGTAAGGCTTGCTGACACCAACAATGCTAATTTCTGTTATGTCAGAGATCACAGTCATCCTACTGACTGGTCTTCTGCTAAAACTGTCTACCCTACTTCTAACTTTCACAGTCGCCGTCTTGCTGAATCCTCCCTTATACACAACTTTCCTTGTATGAATCTTAGTCTTGGCTTTGTCTCAGTAAATGCCTTCCTTTCTCATTACATAGTAAAATGCTCCAAACTTCAGAACACACGTGACTTAACCTGATTTCCTTTTTATCCTCCTCCTTCCACCTTTTCTCCTTTCCTATTTTCTTTCTTCTTGTTTCGAGTTTCCATTCTTCTGCCTTGGGTGTTTTATTCTTTACTTCCCCCTTCCCCTCTTGGTCTTACCCCTTGTAGTCCCGTAGCTCTCCTGCAGTGCTCCTTGTAGTCCCGTAGCTCTCCTGCGGTGCTCCTTGTGGTCCCGTAGCTCTCCTGCAGTGCTCCTTGTGGTCCCGTAGCTCTCCTGCAGTGCTCCTTGTGGTCCCGTAGCTCTCCTGCAGTGCTCCTGGTGGGCCCGTAGGTCTCCTGCAGTGCTCCTGGTGGGCCCGTAGCTCTCATGCAGTGCTCCTCTTTCATGGCCTTTGACTGACTCCACTATTATTACTACTATCACTACTTGCTTCCTCGCTTCCTTTGGCTCCTACCTTCACTTTTGTCTCCTTTTCTCTCTCCCCCTTTCTATTTCTTGTCCCATCATTCACTCTCCCTACATTACACTACCACTACTTCCACAACAAGTCTGCGCCCCCTGAAAGGGACACAATGTATATAATATACATTCGATGTATATGATTT